>NC_051222.1:38715675-38743175 GCF_015220715.1 Pygocentrus nattereri | reverse complement strand
TTAAAGAAACAAACAACAGACACACACACACACGCTCACAGACATGCACAGACACACACACATGCACACAAATAGACACGCACACACAGACACATTGAAACGCACAAACACAGACAGACACACACACACACACACACACACACACACACACACACACACACACACACACACACACACACACACTCCGTATGATGATTATGAATAAAACAGAGAAGATCACACACGTGTGTCCTTGAAAACTGTTGAGTGTGATTTTCCGCTGTCTGAGCAGCTGCACTGTCAAGGAGTGTCCAGTGGCCGGCGGCTTCTCTAGAGTCTCACACTAACCTCTCTGACTGAGAGAGGCAGATCTGACCATCACTACTGAGCTTCACACACACCACCACTCTCACCAGCTCTGTTACACACACCACCACTCTCACCAGCTCTGTTACACACACCACCACTGTCACCAGCTCTGTTACACACACCACCACTCTCACCAGCTCTGTTACACACAGCACCACTCTCACCAGCTCTGTTACACACACCACCGCTCTCACCAGCTCTGTTACACACAGCACCACTCTCACCAGCTCTGTTACACACAGCACCACTCTCACCAGCTCTGTTACACACAGCACCACTCTCACCAGCTCTGTTACACACAGCACCACTCTCACCAGCTCTGTTACACACAGCACCACTCTCACCAGCTCTGTTACACACAGCACCGCTCTCACCAGCTCTGTTACACACACCACCGCTCTCACCAGCTGTTACACACACCACCACTCTCACCAGCTCTGTTACACACACCACCACTCTCAGCATCTGTGTTACACACACCACCGCTCTCACCAGCTCTGTACACACACCACCGCTCTCACCAGCTGTGTTACACACACCACCACTCTCACCAGCTCTGTACACACACCACCACTCTCAATAGCTCTGTTACACACACCACCACTCTCACCAGCTCTGTTACACACCACCACTCTCACCAGCTCTGTTACACACACCACTCTCACCAGCTCTGTACACACACCACCACTCTCACCAGCTCTGTTACACACACCACCACTCTCACCAGCTCTGTTACACACCACCACTCTCAATAGCTCTGTTACACACACCACCACTCTCACCAGCTCTGTTACACACACCACCACTCTCACCAGCTCTGTTACACGCACCACCGCTCTCACCAGCTCTGTTACACGCACCACCGCTCTCAACAGCTCTGTTACACACACCACCGCTCTCACCAGCTCTGTACACACACCACCACTCTCACCAGCTCTGTTACATACAACACCACTCTCACTAGCTCTGTTACACACACCACCACTCTCACCAGCTCTGTTACACACACAACCGCTCTCACCAGCTTTGTTACACACACCACCACTGTCACCAGCGCTGTTACACACACCACCACTCTCACCAGCTCTGCTACACACACCACCACTCTCACCAGCTCTGCTACACACACCACCACTGTCACCAGCTCTGTTACACACACCACCACTCTCACCAGCTCTGTTACACACACCACCACTCTCAGCAGCTGTGTTACACACACCACCGCTCTCACCAGCTCTGTTACACACAGCACCACTGACACCAGCTCTGTTACACACACCACCACTCTCAGCAGCTCTGTTACACACACCACCGCTCTCACCAGCTCTGTTACACACAGCACCACTATCACTAGCTCTGTTACACACAGCACCTCTCTCACCAGCTCTGTTACACACACCACGACTCTCACCAGCTCTGTTACACACAGCGCCGCTCTCACTAGCTCTGTTACACACACCATCACTCTCACCAGCTCTGTACACACAGCACCACTCTCAGCAGCTCTGTTACACACAGCACCGCTCTCACTAGCTCTGTTACACACACCACCACTCTCACCAGCTCTGTACACACAGCACCACTCTCACCAGCCCTGTTACACACACTACCGCTCTCACTAGCTCTGTTACACACACCACCACTCTCACCAGCACTGTTACACACACCAGCACTCTCACCAGCTCTGTTACACACACCAGCACTCTCACCAGCTCTGTTACACACACCAGCACTCTCACCAGCTCTGTTACACACACCAGCACTCTCACCAGCTCTGTTACACACACCAGCACTCTCACCAGCTCTGTTACACTCACCACCACTGTCACCAGCTCTGTTACACACACCACCACTCTCACCAGCTCTGTTACACACACCACCACTCTCACCAGCTTTGTTACACACACCACCACTGTCACCAGCGCTGTTACACACACCACCGCTCTCACCAGCTCTGCTACACACATCACCACTCTCACCAGCTCTGCTACACACACCACCACTGTCGCCAGCTCTGTTACACACACCACCACTCTCACCAGCTCGGTTACACACACCACCACTCTCACCAGCTGTGTTACACACACCACCGCTCTCACCAGCTCTGTTACACACAGCACCACTGACACCAGCTCTGTTACACACACCACCGCTCTCACCAGCTCTGTTACACACAACACTGGTGACACCAGCTCTGTTACACACACCATGACTCTCAACAGCTCTGTTACACACACCACCACTATCACTAGCTCTGTTACACACAGCACCGCTCTCACCAGCTCTGTTACACACACCACGACTCTCACCAGCTCTGTTACACACACCACCACTCTCACTAGCTCTGTTACACACAACACCACTCTCACCAGCTCTGTACACACAGCACCACTGTCACCAGCTCTGTTACACACACCACCGCTCTCACCAGCTCTGTTACACACACCACCGCTCTCACTAGCTCTGTTACACACAACACCACTCTCACCAGCTCTGTACACACAGCACCACTGTCACCAGCTCTGTTACACACACCACCGCTCTCACCAGCTCTGCTACACACACCACCACTCTCACCAGGTTTGTTACACACACCACCGCTCTCACCAGCTCTGTTACACACACCACCACTCTCACCAGCTCTGTTACACACACCACCGCTCTCAGCAGCTGTGTTACACACACCACCACTCTCACCAGCTCTGTTACACACAGCACCACTCTCACCAGCTCTGTTACACACACCACCACTCTCACCAGCTCTGTACACACACCACCACTCTCACCAGCCCTGTTACACACAGCACCACTCTCACCAGCTCTGTTACACACCACCACTCTCAATAGCTCTGTTACATACACCACCACTCTCACCAGCTCTGTACACACACCACCACTCTCACCAGCTCTGTTACACGCACCACCGCTCTCACCAGCTCTGTTACACACACCACCGCTCTCACCAGCTCTGTTACACACACCACCACTCTCACTAGCTCTGCTACACACAGCACCACTCTCACCAGCTCTGTTACACACACCACCACTCTCACCAGCTCTGTTACACACACCACCGCTCTCACCAGCTCTGTACACACACCACGACTCTCACCAGCTCTGTTACACACACCACCACTCTCACCAGCTCTGTTACACACACCACCACTCTCACCAGCTCTGTTACACACAGCACCACTATCACTAGCTCTGTTACACACAGCATCACTCTCACCAGCTCTGTTACACACACCACCACTCTCACCAACTCTGTTACACACACCACCACTCTCACCAGCTCTGTTACACACACCACCACTGTCACCAGCTCTGTTACACACACCACCACTCTCACCAGCTCTGTTACACACACCACCACTCTCAGCATCTGTGTTACACACACCACCGCTCTCACCAGCTCTGTTACACACAGCACCACTGACACCAGCTCTGTTACACACACCACCACTCTCAGCAGCTCTGTTACACACACCACCGCTCTCACCAGCTCTGTTACACACAGCACCACTATCAATAGCTCTGTTACACACAGCACCGCTCTCACCAGCTCTGTTACACACACCACGACTCTCACCAGCTCTGTTACACACACCATTGCTGACACCAGCTCTGTTACACACACCACCACTCTCAGCAGCTCTGTTACACACACCACCGCTCTCACCAGCTCTGTTACACACAGCACCACTATCACTAGCTCTGTTACACACAGCATCACTCTCACCAGCTCTGTTACACACACCACCACTCTCACCAACTCTGTTACACACACCACCACTCTCACCAGCTCTGTTACACACACCACCACTCTCACCAGCTCTGTTATACACACCACCACTCTCACCAGCTCTGCTACACACAGCACTGCTGTCACCAGCTCTGTTACACACACCAACGTTCTCCCCAGCTCTGTTACACACACCACCACTCTCACCAGCTCTGTTACACACACCACCGCTCTCACCAGCTCTGTTACACACACCACCACTCTCACCAACTCTGTTACACACACCACCACTCTCACCAGCTCTGTTACACACACCACCACTCTCACCAGCTCTGTTATACACACCACCACTCTCACCAGCTCTGCTACACACAGCACCGCTGTCACCAGCTCTGTTACACACACCAACGTTCTCCCCAGCTCTGTTACACACACCACCACTCTCACCAGCTCTGTACACACAGCACCGCTCTCACCAGCTCTGTTACACACACCACCACTCTCACCAACTCTGTTACACACACCACCACTCTCACCAGCTCTGTTACACACACCACCACTCTCACCAGCTCTGTTACACACACCACCACTCTCACCAGCTCTGTACACACAGCACCACTCTCACCAGCTCTGTTACACACACCACCACTCTCACCAGCTCTGTTACACACACCACCACTCTCACCAGCTCTGTTACACACACCACCACTCTCACCAGCTCTGTTACACACACCACCACTCTCACCAGCTCTGTTACACACAACACCACTCTCACCAGCTCTGCTACACACACCACTGCTGTCACCAGCTCTGTTACACACACCAACGTTCTCCCCAGCTCTGTTACACACACCACCACTCTCACCAGCTCTGGACACACACGACCACTGTCACTAGCTCTGTTACACACATCACCGCTGTCACCAGCTCTGCTACACACACTACCACTGTCACCAGCTCTGTTACACACACCAGCACTCTCACCAGATCTGCTACACACACCACCACTCTCACCAGCTCTGTTACACACACCACCACTGTCACCAGCCCTGTTACACACACCACCACTCTCACCAGCTCTGTTACACACACCACCACTCTCACCAGCTCTGTACACACACCACCACTCTCACCAGCTCTGTTACAAACAGCACAACTCTCACCAGCTCTGTTACACACGGCACCGCTCTCACCAGCTCTGTTACACACACCACCGCTCTCAGCAGCTCTGTTACACACAGCACCGCTCTCACCAGCTCTGTTACGCACAGCACCGCTCTCACCAGCTCTGTTACACACACCACCACTCTCACCAGCTCTGTACACACACCACCACTCTCACCAGCTCTGTACACACACCACCGCTCTCACCAGCTCTGTTACACACACCACCACTCTCACCAGCTCTGTACACACACCACCACTCTCACCAGCTCTGTTACACACACCACCACTCTCACCAGCTCTGTTACACACACCACCACTCTCACCAGCTCTGTACACACACCACCACTCTCACCAGCTCTGTTACACACACCACCACTCTCACCAGCTCTGTTACACACACCACCACTCTCACCAGCTCTGTACACACACCACCACTCTCACCAGCTCTGTTACACACACCACCACTCTAACCAGCTCTGTTACACACACCACCACTCTCACCAGCTCTGCTACACACAGCACCGCTGTCACCAGCTCTGTTACACACACCAACGTTCTCCCCAGCTCTGTTACACACACCACCACTCTCACCAGCCCTGTTACACACAGCACCACTCTCACCAGCTCTGTTACACACCACCACTCTCAATAGCTCTGTTACACACACCACCACTCTCACCAGCTCTGTACACACACCACCGCTCTCACCAGCTCTGTTACACGCACCACCGCTCTCACCAGCTCTGTTACACGCACCACCGCTCTCACCAGCTCTGTTACACACACCACCACTCTCACTAGCTCTGCTACACACAGCACCACTCTCACCAGCTCTGTTACACACACCACCACTCTCACCAGCTCTGTTACACACACCACCGCTCTCACCAGCTCTGTACACACACCACGACTCTCACCAGCTCTGTTACACACACCACTGTCACCAGCTCTGTTACACACACCACCACTCTCACCAGCTCTGTTACACACACCACCACTCTCACCAGCTCTGTTACACACACCACCACTCTCAGCAGCTGTGTTACACACACCACCGCTCTCACCAGCTCTGTTACACACAGCACCACTGACACCAGCTCTGTTACACACACCACCACTCTCAGCAGCTCTGTTACACACACCACCGCTCTCACCAGCTCTGTTACACACAGCACCACTATCACTAGCTCTGTTACACACAGCACCGCTCTCACCAGCTCTGTTACACACACCACGACTCTCACCAGCTCTGTTACACACAGCACCACTGACACCAGCTCTGTTACACACACCACCACTCTCAGCAGCTCTGTTACACACACCACCGCTCTCACCAGCTCTGTTACACACAGCACCACTATCACTAGCTCTGTTACACACAGCATCACTCTCACCAGCTCTGTTACACACACCACCACTCTCACCAACTCAGTTACACACACCACCACTCTCACCAGCTCTGTTACACACACCACCACTCTCACCAGCTCTGTTATACACACCACCACTCTCACCAGCCCTGTTACACACAGCACCACTCTCACCAGCTCTGTTACACACCACCACTCTCAATAGCTCTGTTACACACACCACCACTCTCACCAGCTCTGTTACACACACCACCGCTCTCACCAGCTCTGTTACACACACCACGACTCTCACCAGCTCTGTTACACACAGCACCACTGACACCAGCTCTGTTACACACACCACCACTCTCAGCAGCTCTGTTACACACACCACCGCTCTCACCAGCTCTGTTACACACAGCACCACTATCACTAGCTCTGTTACACACAGCATCACTCTCACCAGCTCTGTTACACACACCACCACTCTCACCAACTCTGTTACACACACTACCACTCTCACCAGCTCTTTTACACACACCACCACTCTCCCCAGCTCTGTTATACACACCACCACTCTCACCAGCTCTGCTACACACAGCACCGCTGTCACCAGCTCTGTTACACACACCAACGTTCTCCCCAGCTCTGTTACACACACCACCACTCTCACCAGCTCTGTTACACACACCACCACTCTCACCAGCTCTGTTACACACACCACCGCTCTCACCAGCTCTGTTACACACACCACCACTCTCACCAACTCTGTTACACACACCACCACTCTCACCAGCTCTGTTACACACACCACCACTCTCACCAGCTCTGTTACACACACCACCACTCTCACCAGCTCTGTACACACACCACCACTCTCACCAGCTCTGTTACAAACAGCGCAACTCTCACCAGCTCTGTTACACACGGCACCGCTCTCACCAGCTCTGTTACACACACCACCGCTCTCAGCAGCTCTGTTACACACAGCACCGCTCTCACCAGCTCTGTTACACACAGCACCGCTCTCACCAGCTCTGTTACACACACCACCACTCTCACCAGCTCTGTACACACACCACCACTCTCACCAGCTCTGTACACACACCACCGCTCTCACCAGCTCTGTACACACACCACCGCTCTCACCAGCTCTGTTACACACACCACCACTCTCACCAGCTCTGTTACACACACCACCACTCTCACCAGCTCTGTTACACACACCACCACTCTCACCAGCTCTGTACACACACCACCACTCTCACCAGCTCTGTTACACACACCACCACTCTCACCAGCTCTGTTACACACACCACCACTCTCACCAGCTCTGTACACACACCACCACTCTCACCAGCTCTGTTACACACACCACCACTCTAACCAGCTCTGTTACACACACCACCACTCTCACCAGCTCTGCTACACACAGCACCGCTGTCACCAGCTCTGTTACACACACCAACGTTCTCCCCAGCTCTGTTACACACACCACCACTCTCACCAGCCCTGTTACACACAGCACCACTCTCACCAGCTCTGTTACACACCACCACTCTCAATAGCTCTGTTACACACACCACCACTCTCACCAGCTCTGTACACACACCACCACTCTCACCAGCTCTGTTACACGCACCACCGCTCTCACCAGCTCTGTTACACACACCACCGCTCTCACCAGCTCTGTTACACACACCACCACTCTCACTAGCTCTGCTACACACAGCACCACTCTCACCAGCTCTGTTACACACACCACCACTCTCACCAGCTCTGTTACACACACCACCGCTCTCACCAGCTCTGTACACACACCACGACTCTCACCAGCTCTGTTACACACACCACTCTCACCAGCTTTGTTACACACACCACCACTGTCACCAGCTCTGTTACACACACCACCACTCTCACCAGCTCTGTTACACACACCACCACTCTCAGCAGCTGTGTTACACACACCACCGCTCTCACCAGCTCTGTTACACACAGCACCACTGACACCAGCTCTGATACACACACCACCACTCTCAGCAGCTCTGTTACACACACCACCGCTCTCACCAGCTCTGTTACACACAGCACCACTATCACTAGCTCTGTTACACACAGCACCGCTCTCACCAGCTCTGTTACACACACCACGACTCTCACCAGCTCTGTTACACACAGCACCACTGACACCAGCTCTGTTACACACACCACCACTCTCAGCAGCTCTGTTACACACACCACCGCTCTCACCAGCTCTGTTACACACAGCACCACTATCACTAGCTCTGTTACACACAGCATCACTCTCACCAGCTCTGTTACACACACCACCACTCTCACCAACTCTGTTACACACACCACCACTCTCACCAGCTCTGTTACACACACCACCACTCTCACCAGCTCTGTTATACACACCACCACTCTCACCAGCTCTGCTAGACACAGCACCGCTGTCACCAGCTCTGTTACACACACCAACGTTCTCCCCAGCTCTGTTACACACACCACCGCTCTCACCAGCTCTGTTACACACACCACGACTCTCACCAGCTCTGTTACACACAGCACCACTGACACCAGCTCTGTTACACACACCACCACTCTCAGCAGCTCTGTTACACACACCACCGCTCTCACCAGCTCTGTTACACACAGCACCACTATCACTAGCTCTGTTACACACAGCATCACTCTCACCAGCTCTGTTACACACACCACCACTCTCACCAACTCTGTTACACACACTACCACTCTCACCAGCTCTGTTACACACACCACCACTCTCACCAGCTCTGTTATACACACCACCACTCTCACCAGCTCTGCTACACACAGCACCGCTGTCACCAGCTCTGTTACACACACCAACGTTCTCCCCAGCTCTGTTACACACACCACCACTCTCACCAGCTCTGTTACACACACCACCGCTCTCACCAGCTCTGTTACACACACCACCACTCTCACCAACTCTGTTACACACACCACCACTCTCACCAGCTCTGTTACACACACCACCACTCTCACCAGCTCTGTTATACACACCACCACTCTCACCAGCTCTGCTACACACAGCACCGCTGTCACCAGCTCTGTTACACACACCAACGTTCTCCCCAGCTCTGTTACACACACCACCACTCTCACCAGCTCTGTTACACACACCACCACTCTCACCAGCTCTGTTATACACACCACCACTCTCACCAGCTCTGCTACACACAGCACCGCTGTCACCAGCTCTGTTACACACACCAACGTTCTCCCCAGCTCTGTTACACACACCACCACTCTCACCAGCTCTGTACACACAGCACCACTCTCACCAGCTCTGTTACACACACCACCGCTCTCACCAGCTCTGTTACACACACCACCACTCTCACCAACTCTGTTACACACACCACCACTCTCACCAGCTCTGTTACACACACCACCACTCTCACCAGCTCTGTTACACACAGCACCACTCTCACCAGCTCTGTACACACAGCACCACTCTCACCAGCTCTGTTACACACACCACCACTCTCACCAGCTCTGTTACACACACCACCACTCTCACCAGCTCTGTTACACACACCACCACTCTCACCAGCTCTGCTACACACAGCACCCCTCTCACCAGCTCTGCTACACACACCACTGCTGTCACCAGCTCTGTTACACACACCAACGTTCTCCCCAGCTCTGTTACACACACCACCACTCTCACCAGCTCTGGACACACAAGACCACTGTCACTAGCTCTGTTACACACACCACCGCTGTCACCAGCTCTGCTACACCCACTACCACTGTCACCAGCTCTGTTACACACACCAGCACTCTCACCAGATCTGCTACACACACCACCACTCTCACCAGCTCTGTTACACACACCACCACTGTCACCAGCTCTGTTACACACACCACCACTCTCACCAGCTCTGTTACACACACCACCACTCTCACCAGCTCTGTACACACACCACCACTCTCACCAGCTCTGTTACAAACAGCATAACTCTCACCAGCTCTGTTACACACGGCACCGCTCTCACCAGCTCTGTTACACACACCACCGCTCTCAGCAGCTCTGTTACACACAGCACCGCTCTCACCAGCTCTGTTACACACACCACCACTCTCACCAGCTCTGTACACACACCACCACTCTCACCAGCTCTGTACACACACCACCGCTCTCACCAGCTCTGTTACACACACCACCACTCTCACCAGCTCTGTTACACACACACCACTCTCACCAACTCTGTACACACACCACCGCTCTCACCAGCTCTGTTACACACACCACCACTCTCACCAGCTCTGTACACACACCACCACTCTCACCAGCTCTGTACACACACCACCGCTCTCACCAGCTCTGTTACACACACCACCACTCTCACCAGCTCTGTACACACACCACCACTCTCACCAGCTCTGTTACACACACCACCACTCTCACCAGCTCTGTTACACACACCACCACTCTCACCAGCTCTGTACACACACCACCACTCTCACCAGCTCTGTTACACACACCACCACTCTCACCAGCTCTGTTACACACACCACCACTCTCACCAGCTCTGTACACACACCACCACTCTCACCAGCTCTGTTACACACACCACCACTCTAACCAGCTCTGTTACACACACCACCACTCTCACCAGCTCTGCTACACACAGCACCGCTGTCACCAGCTCTGTTACACACACCAACGTTCTCCCCAGCTCTGTTACACACACCACCACTCTCACCAGCTCTGTACACACAGCACCACTCTCACCAGCTCTGTTACACACAGCACCGCTGTCACCAGCTCTGTTACACACACCAACGTTCTCCCCAGCTCTGTTACACACACCACCACTCTCACCAGCTCTGTACACACAGCACCACTCTCACCAGCTCTGTTACACACACCACCGCTCTCACCAGCTCTGTTACACACACCACCACTCTCACCAACTCTGTTACACACACCACCACTCTCACCAGCTCTGTTACACACACCACCACTCTCACCAGCTCTGTTACACACACCACCACTCTAACCAGCTCTGTTACACACACCACCACTCTCACCAGCTCTGTACACACACCAACGTTCTCACCAGCTCTGTACACACACCAACGTTCTCCCCAGCTCTGTTACACACACCACCGCTCTCACCAGCTCTGTACACACACCACCACTCTCACCAGCTCTGTTACACACACCACCACTCTCACCAGCTCTGCTACACACAGCACCGCTGTCACCAGCTCTGTTACAAACACCAACGTTCTCCCCAGCTCTGTTACACACACCACTCTCACCAGCTCTGTTACACACACCACCGCTCTCACCAGCTCTGTTACACACACCACCACTCTCACGAACTCTGTTACACACACCACCACTCTCACCAGCTCTGTTACACACACACCACTCTCACCAACTCTGTTACACACACCACCACTCTCACCAGCTCTGTTACACACACCACCACTCTCACCAGCTCTGTTACACACAGCACCACTCTCACCAACTCTTTACACACACCACCACTCTCACCAGCTCTGTTACACACACCACCACTCTCACCAGCTCTTTTACACACACCACCACTCTCACCAGCTTTGGTACACACACCACCACTCTCACCAGCTTTGGTACACACACCACCACTCTCACCAGCTCTGTTACACACACCACCACTCTAACCAGCTCTGTTACACACACCACCACTCTCACCAGCTCTGCTACACACAGCACCGCTGTCACCAGCTCTGTTACACACACCAACGTTCTCCCCAGCTCTGTTACACACACCACCACTCTCACCAGCTCTGTACACACAGCACCACTCTCACCAGCTCTGTTACACACACCACCGCTCTCACCAGCTCTGTTACACACACCACCACTCTCACCAACTCTGTTACACACACCACCACTCTCACCAGCTCTGTTACACACACCACCACTCTCACCAGCTCTGTTACACACACCACCACTCTAACCAGCTCTGTTACACACACCACCACTCTCACCAGCTCTGTACACACACCAACGTTCTCACCAGCTCTGTACACACACCAACGTTCTCCCTAGCTCTGTTACACACACCACCGCTCTCACCAGCTCTGTACACACACCACCACTCTCACCAGCTCTGTTACACACACCACCACTCTCACCAGCTCTGCTACACACAGCACCGCTGTCACCAGCTCTGTTACAAACACCAACGTTCTCCCCAGCTCTGTTACACACACCACTCTCACCAGCTCTGTTACACACACCACCGCTCTCACCAGCTCTGTTACACACACCACCACTCTCACGAACTCTGTTACACACACCACCACTCTCACCAGCTCTGTTACACACACACCACTCTCACCAACTCTGTTACACACACCACCACTCTCACCAGCTCTGTTACACACACCACCACTCTCACCAGCTCTGTTACACACAGCACCACTCTCACCAACTCTTTACACACACCACCACTCTCACCAGCTCTGTTACACACACCACCACTCTCACCAGCTCTTTTACACACACCACCACTCTCACCAGCTTTGGTACACACACCACCACTCTCACCAGCTCTGCTACACACACCACCACTCTCACTAGCTCTGCTACACACACCACCACTCTCACCAGCTCTGTAACACACACCATTGCTGACACCAGCTCTGTACACACACCACCACTCTCACCAGCTCTGTTACACACACCACCACTCTCACCAGCTCTGTTACACACACCATTGCTGACACCAGTTCTGTTACACACACCACCACTCTCACCAGCTCTGTAACACACACCATTGCTGACACCAGCTCTGTACACACACCACCACTCTCACCAGCTCTGTTACACACACCATTGCTGACACCAGCTCTGTACACACACCACCACTCTCACCAGCTCTGTTACACACACCACCACTCTCACATGCCCTGTTACATACACCACCACTCTCACCAGCTCTGTAACACACACCATTGCTGACACCAGCTCTGTTACACACACCACCACTCTCACTAGCTCTGCTACACACACCACCACTCTCACCAGCTCTGTTACGCACACCACCACTCTCACCAGCTCTGTTACACACACCATTGCTGACACCAGTTCTGTTACACACACCACCACTCTCACCAGCTCTGTAACACACACCATTGCTGACACCAGCTCTGTACACACACCACCACTCTCACCAGCTCTGTTACGCACACCACCACTCTCACCAGCTCTGTTACACACACCATTGCTGACACCAGTTCTGTTACACACACCACCACTATCACCAGCTCTGTAACACACACCATTGCTGACACCAGCTCTGTACACACACCACCACTCTCACCAGCTCTGTTACACACACCACCACTCTCACCAGCCCTGTTACACACACCATTGTTGACACCAGCTCTGTTACACACACCACCACTCTCACCAGCTCTGTTACACACACCATTGCTGACACCAGCTCTGTTACACACAGCACCGCTCTCACCAGCTCTGTTACACACACCACCACTCTCACCAGCTCTGTACACACACCACCACTCTCACCAGCTCTTTTACACACACCACCACTCTCACCAGCTTTGTTACACACACCACCACTCTCACCAGCTCTGCTACACACACCACCACTCTCACCAGCTCTGCTACACACACCACCACTCTCACCAGCTCTGCTACACACACCACCACTCTCACCAGCTCTGTTACACACACCATTGCTGACACCAGCTCTGTACACACACCACCACTCTCACCAGCTCTGTAACACACACCATTGCTGACAGCAGCTCTGTACACACACCACCACTCTCACCAGCTCTGCTACACACACCACCACTCTCACCAGCTCTGTAACACACACCATTGCTGACACCAGCTCTGTACACACACCACCACTATCACCAGCTCTGTTACACACACCTTTGCTGACACCAGCTCTGTTACACACACCACCACTCTCACCAGCTCTGTTACACACACCACCACTCTCACCAGCTTTGTTACACACACCACCACTCTCACCAGCTCTGCTACACACACCACCGCTCTCACTAGCTCTGCTACACACACCACCACTCTCACCAGCTCTGTAACACACACCATTGCTGACACCAGCTCTGTACACACACCACCACTCTCACCAGCTCTGTTATGCACACCACCACTCTCACCAGCTCTGTTACACACACCATTGCTGACACCAGTTCTGTTACACACACCACCACTCTCACCAGCTCTGTAACACACACCATTGCTGACACCAGCTCTGTACACACACCACCACTCTCACCAGCTCTGTTACACACACCACCACTCTCACCAGCCCTGTTACACACACCACCACTCTCACCAGCTCTGTAACACACACCATTGTTGACACCAGCTCTGTTACACACACCACCACTCTCACCAGCTCTGTTACACACACCATTGCTGACACCAGCTCTGTTACACACAGCACCGCTCTCACCAGCTCTGTTACACACACCACCACTCTCACCAGCTCTGTACACACACCACCACTCTCACCAGCTCTGCTACACACACCACCACTCTCACCAGCTCTGTTACACACACCATTGCTGACACCAGCTCTGTACACACACCACCACTCTCACCAGCTCTGTAACACACACCATTGCTGACAGCAGCTCTGTACACACACCACCACTCTCACCAGCTCTGCTACACACACCACCACTCTCACCAGCTCTGTAACACACACCATTGCTGACACCAGCTCTGTACACACACCACCACTATCACCAGCTCTGTTACACACACCTTTGCTGACACCAGCTCTGTTACACACACCACCACTCTCACCAGCTCTGTTACACACACCATTGCTGACACCAGCTCTGTTACACACAGCACCGCTCTCACCAGCTCTGTACACACACCACCACTCTCACCAGCTCTTTTACACACACCACCACTCTCACCAGCTTTGTTACACACACCACCACTCTCACCAGCTCTGCTACACACACCACCACTCTCACCAGCTCTGCTACACACACCACCACTCTCACCAGCTCTGCTACACACACCACCACTCTCACCAGCTCTGTTACACACACCATTGCTGACACCAGCTCTGTACACACACCACCACTCTCACCAGCTCTGTAACACACACCATTGCTGACAGCAGCTCTGTACACACACCACCACTCTCACCAGCTCTGCTACACACACCACCACTCTCACCAGCTCTGTAACACACACCATTGCTGACACCAGCTCTGTACACACACCACCACTATCACCAGCTCTGTTACACACACCACCACTCTCACCAGCTCTGTTACACACAGAACCGCTCTCACCAGCTCTGTTACACACACCACCACTCTCACCAGCTCTGTTACACACACCACCACTCTCACCAGCTCTGTTACACACACCACCACTCTCACCAGCTCTGCTACACACACCACCACTCTCACCAGCTTTGTTACCTTTGCTGACACCAGCTCTGTTACACACACCACCACTCTCACCAGCTCTGTTACACACACCATTGCTGACACCAGCTCTGTTACACACAGCACCGCTCTCACCAGCTCTGTTACACACACCACCACTCTCACCAGCTCTGTTACACACAGCACCGCTCTCACCAGCTCTGTTACACACACCACCACTTTCACCAGCTCTGTACACACACCACCACTCTCACCAGCTCTGTTACACACACCACCACTCTCACCAGCTCTGCTACACACACCACCACTCTCACCAGCTTTGTTACACGCACCACCACTCTCACCAGCTTTGTTACACGCACCACCACTCTCACCAGCTCTGTTACACACACCACCACTCTCACCAGCTCTGTTACACACACCACCACTCTCACCAGCTTTGTTACACGCACCACCACTCTCACCAGCTCTGTTACACGCACCACCACTCTCACCAGCTCTGTTACACGCACCACCGCTCTCAACAGCTCTGTACACACACCACCACTCTCACCAGCTCTGTTACACACACCACCACTCTCACCAGCTTTGTTACACGCACCACCACTCTCACCAGCTCTGTTACACGCACCACCGCTCTCAACAGCTCTGTACACACACCACCACTCTCACCAGCTCTGTTACACACACCACCACTCTCACCAGCTCTGTTACACACACCACCACTCTCACCAGCTCTGTTACACACACCACCACTCTCACCAGCTTTGTTACACGCACCACCACTCTCACCAGCTCTGTTACACGCACCACCACTCTCACCAGCTCTGTTACACACACCACCACTCTCACCAGCTCTGTTACACACACCACCACTCTCACCAGCTTTGTTACACGCACCACCACTCTCACCAGCTTTGTTACACGCACCACCACTCTCACCAGCTCTGTTACACGCACCACCACTCTCACCAGCTCTGTTACACGCACCACCACTGTCACCAGCTCTGTTACACACACCACCACTGTCACCAGCTCTGTTACACACAGCACCACTCTCACCAGCTCTGTTACACACACCACCACTCTCACCAGCTTTGTTACACGCACCACCACTCTCACCAGCTCTGTTACACACACCAACGTTCTCCCCAGCTCTGTTACACACACCACCACTCTCACCAACTCTGTTACACACACCACCACTCTCACCAGCTCTGTTACACACACCACCACTCTCAACAGCTCTGTACACACACCACCACTCTCACCAGCCCTGTTACACACACCACCACTCTCACCAGCTCTGTTACACACACCACCGCTCTCACCAGCTCTGTACACACACACCACTCTCACCAGCTCTGTTACACACACCACCACTGTCACCAGCTCCTTTACACACAGCACCACTCTCACCAGCTCTGTACACACACACCACTGCTGACACCAGCTCTGCTTTTGAAGTTATGATGTTCTGATCTCCACACGTACCTGAATGAATGCTCTGCAGGTTCTCTCTCTCTTCTGGAGCTGGAACACATGAAGTTAAAGGTTAGTGTTTTCACAGGCGGCTCATACACATAAACTTTGTAATGCTCAATCACATTCAACACACAGAAGATGACAATATCACAGAATGCACACCACAATATTCATATTTCAGTTTTTCATTCTGGACGTTAGTTTTATTAGAAGTTTGTTCTGGACGTTCATTTTAGTAGAATTTCACTCTGGATGGTAATTTTATCAGAACTTCATTCCGGACATTAAGTTCATCATAGCTTTGTCAGAATTTTTCTTGGTGTATTCATAATCTCTCTGTTCATCATTCTAGATATATAACGTTTCTTGTTGTTCTCCACATTTTAACGTCTAAGATTTTTCTTGTATGTACAGCTGTATTAACTGTGAATCTGTGAAGATGTGAGTTTTTATGTACTTTGTTGTAGTTGCGGGCGGCTGAGTCTTTGCTTGCCGGCCGCAGAGCCTGCAGCTGTGAGTCCAGGATGTCCAGAAGCTGCTCCATCAGACGCACAGAGGAAGTGACATCACCAGCATAGACACGCCCCCGTGTGTGATTGACAAGTACAGCAGCGACGTGGGCTGCATTCTCCCCACTCTTTATCTGCAACAGAGAGAGAGAGCAAGAGACCGAGTGAGAGTGAGAGAGAGAAAGGGGGTGGGGGGTGGGGGGTGGGGGGTGGGGGAGAGACAGAGAGAGAGAGAAAGGGGCGGGGGAGAGAGAAAGACAGACAGGCAGAGAGAGAGAGTGAGAGAGAGAGAGAGAGAAAGACAGACAGACAGAGAGAGAGAGAGAGAGAGAGAGAGAGAGAGAGAGAAAGACAGACAGACAGACAGAGAGAGAGTGAGAGGGGAAGAGAGAGAGAGAGAGAGGGAAATCATCATCTCCTCAATTTAACACCATAATATTACTAAAGGTAGAGATTCAGGTGGAATTATTATCTGGAGCTATCCAAGTTCATAGTCCCGCTGAAATGTGAAAAATCACATATTTGGCTTATAAATATATTTTACAGTCAAATTCTACTGAAATATGCACTGAATTATCATAAAATGATCTGAAAATATCACTGGACACATCCAAGTAAAGCTCAAAACTTACCTTCTGAGCCACCTGGCTGACCCAGGGTGAAGTACAGTTACTGAGGTCCGGACCACGGGGGTTCCACACCACGTCATCAGCCACACACTGGTAGGAGGCTATACCTATATATATATAGAGAGAGAGAGAGAGAGACAGAGAGAGAGAGGGACAGAGAGAGAGAGAGAGAGAGACAGAGAGAGAGAGAGAGAGAGACAGAGAGAGACAGAGAGAGAGAGAGAGAGAGAGAGAGAGAGAGACAGAGAGAGAGACAGAGAGAGAGAGAGAGAGAGAGAGAGAGACAGAGAGAGAGAGAGAGAGAGAGACAGAGACAGAGAGAGAGAGAGAGAGAGACAGAGAGAGACAGAGAGAGAGAGACAGAGAGAGAGAGAGAGAGACAGAGAGAGAGAGAGAGAGAGAGAGAGAGAGAGAGAGAGAGAGAGAGAGAGAGACAGAGAGAGAGAGACAGAGAGAGAGAGAGAGAGAGAGAGAGAGAGAGAGAGACAGAGAGAGAGAGAGACAGAGAGAGAGAGAGAGAGAGAGAGAGAGAGAGAGACAGAGAGAGAGAGAGAGAGAGATTACCTTCAGCACTGGCTCTTTCTGTAAATGATACTGTACGTGCTCTTCAGATAAAGCAGCTACTGTTCCAGACTTGTCAAAGGCTTCTGACACATTTGACCCTGATTTGCACATTTAACAGCTGTGCTCAATTAGCCCTGACCAGCAGGCGCTCAGCTGCTTTAATAGTCTTACTTCCATAAAAGAACTCTTGGAAAACAGTCCCAATTCCTGGACGTTCTTAATGGGGTTCCCCAGGGTTCTGTTCTTGGGCAGGTGCTCTTCACACCTTTGAATGGATTCTGATATATTATTCATAATAATTCATATCTGAACATTTTAAATTGTACATTTCATTGTACACGGTTCCCCATGTTCTCTGCACTTGCCTGAGGAGAAATCTGAAGATCTTTTGAAAATCGATCAGATAAAAGGTGAATTTTACTCATTAATGTTAGTCTATTAGTCACACTGGGCTGGAGTCTCACAAAGGCAGATGTGATCTCATGGCGGGAACATCTGGGTACAACCATGAGAAATTTTGGGCTGAATGTTGGTGGGAGTGTAGACTTACAGGATGGGAACAAACTGAGTCTGAAATTTCTAAACCAATCCAAGACCTTTTAAGATGGAGCTCAATGTAGGGGTCAGTGGTGCGCTCATCATCAGTAACCAACGGACAGCAAGCCGGTCAGTAGCACATGAGTATTCTCTAAAATAACTCCGAGTAAGCATGAAGATGTGAGCTGCCTGCTCGGAGAACACATCACACAGCAAACACAAAAACACCCCCCCACCACCACCACCCGCTGAGCAGTGCCTGTCTCCGCCTGAAAATCGGCTTCCTTTGGAATAACTGACGTTCAACCTACGTCACCCAACGGACAAATGTCGGAATGTTTGGACCCCCTGTGGACCCCATTAGAAAATCCTGTTTAAACTTGCTTGTACGTTACAGAAGGTCAGAGAGACCATGAAGTTGTTAAAAAATTTTGTATTGTTATCTTGGTTATCTTGAGATAGCGAGTTATTTTTCTTGCGATGATAAGTTATTTACCTTGCAATCTCAAAATAACAAATATGCTATCTTGAAATGATGAGTTATTTATCTTGCGATTGGAAAGAAGCAAAGTTGTTATTTTGAGATAACAAGTAAGTTGTCTTGCGGTCTCAAGATAACACAGTTGTTGTCTTGAGATGAGGAGTTATTCATCTCGCAATCAAGTCATTATCTTGAGATAATTAGTCACTTATCTTGCGATCTCAAAATGACAAAGGTGTTGTCTCGAGATATTGAGTTAGTGGTTTTGATCGCAAGATAACAAAAGTTGTTATCTTGAGTTAATGAGCAATTTATCTTGTGATGTTGAGATAACAAGTTACCTTGTGACCTCAAGGTAACAAAGTTGTTAGCCTGAGATAATGAGTTATCTTGTGATCTCATTACAACAATGTTATCTTGAGATGACAAGCTACTTATCTTACAATCTCAAGATAACAAAGTTGTTATGTTGAGATAAGAAGACAATTAACTCGTTATCTCAAGATGATAATCCAGAAAATGACAGCAACAGCTCACAGTCACTTCGGACTTCTGTAGTATGTTTACCGACCGTGTGAGATGTAAACGTATGACTGTTGATATTAAATAGAGCGTAATAAGAAAGTGCAGGCTAGAGGATTTGGGGGCAGGGTTTACCCTTAGAACTTAAGGGGTCTGGGGGGTGTACCCTTAGAACTCAAGGGGTTTGGGGGGTGTACCCTTAGAACTTAAGGGGTTTAGGGGGGTGTACCCTTAGAACTCAAGGGGTTTGGGGGGTGTACCCTTAGAACTTAAGGGGTTTAGGGGGGTGTACCCTTAGAACTCAAGGGGTTTGGGGGGTGTACCCTTAGAACTCAAGGGGTTTAGGGGGGTGTACCCTTAGAACTCAAGGGGTTTAGGGGGGGTGTACCCTTAGAACTTAAGGGGTTTGGGGGGGTATATTCTTAGAACTTAAGGGGTTTGGGGGGGTGTATTCTTAGAACTTAAGGGGTTTGGGGGGGGTGTACCCTTAGAACCTAAGGGGTTTGGGGGTGTGTATCCTAAGAACTTTAGGGGTTTAGGGGGGTGTACTCTTAGAACTTAAGGGGTTTGGGGGGGTCTGTATTCAGTTGTAAACACAAGCATGGAAATCATTGCATTCACAACAATTTAGTGTCAAAGATCAATTACTGCACTGACACCAGCTGGACTTTAACTCTGAACAGCCCACATCTGAACCGTTCTGATTACAGTCATTCAGTGTAAATGAAGCCAAATATTAATGCCACTCATTTCTTCCCCCAATGTCGTTAATGCATTGCCCTAGTTTGAGTCTTCAGACCGCCTACTGTTCCAGCCTGAAGCCCAGTGTCTCGTATGCTGCTGCTAGGACTCTGTGATTGTAGCCCTCTCGTTCAAATAAAGCTTTAACACGACAGCTTCCGTTAGCTGCTCTCCTGAAACAGTGGTTAGAAAACAGTGCTACAGAGTCACTGAAGGTATTACATTCTGATGGAGCTCCATGTATTCGCTCATATAGCTGCACCAAATCTTTTAAAATGGAAAAAACAAATAGTTTAGGCTCAAACTTGCTCAAATAAGATGAGTTATAATGGTTATTCCCAGTCATTTCACAGCCATGGTACTGCTAGACGTCCATTCATGGTGTAACTCTACGACATTTCCTTATGTTGCATCACATCTTCAGCGTAACAGTGCATGTTTGAGGTCAGGTGGCCTGAAAGGCCCCTCACAGGATGGGGTGCTTCGTCTGTGCAAACGCCCAGAAAGACAAATACAATCGCACGCTGGGTTCATTCAGAGAGCAGCAGATCCAGATTCTGGGTCGTCAGCTCCACGCTGCCTCACACACCCCCACCCCGCCATTTCAATTAAAATCCACCAGCCTCTGATCTCCACAGTGACGGTGCTGATGGGGGGGCACTGATCTCCCCTGGCTAGCCTCTCTGTACACCACTCTGTAATCTCACTATTTGCTATTTCACCATCGTCTTCTTCCCTCCCACATCTCCCTCTTATTCTCTCTCTCTCTAATTCTCTCTCTCTCTTTTCTCTCCAGGCAGGTTCATACAGAGGACACCAGGCTGCAGCTTTAAGAACAGCTGAAGAGGAAACACACACACACACACACACACACACACACACACACACACACTGTATGGATCACTATACTAAACGGGTTCAAACTCAGAGCTGAAAACATATGGCAGAAGAAAACCCCGTATCTCCAAAACGGTGACTTTACAGGAGAAGACAAAAACCTACTTTACTTTTAATGTAAGTCAATGGAACCAGACGTCTTTACTAAGTCATTTTGGGCCGCTTCCTTTGGTCCATTCACCATGAAATTTACCCACAATGTAAAGAACAACAAACATTTTTAATTTATGATGGTACAGACTAATAGTGTAGTAGTAGTTTCAGCAGTGATACGGAAATATTTTTTGAATGAACTGTTTTGATTTAAATGTGAAACTAATGAGAAATTGAAATCTTTTAAGCTCACTCATAAAGAAATCAAAATGATCTTAAAATAAAAAATTAGGTATTACTTTCAGAAGATGATATTCAGGGTTTGGGACACCGCGTAAGAAAAAGTACCATATAAATGATGAGTTTGTATATTTTTAGCTTATTTCTATCTCTATGAATGTCTTGGGTTTAAACAGATCAGAATAGAATCCTTAAATATCAAAATCTCTGAATTCTTCACTGTTTTTACATTTTTTGTAACTTTTTTGAACTTAGTTCGTAGGACAGCCCACATACACATGGACTCGCACTCTAGAGGTCTGCAGGGGTGTGAACCTGAAGCCTGAGCCTGACTCGTACCAGGCTGACTGGTAGAGCTAAACCTGAGACCAGAACCTGACCCAAGGCAGCGTGCCCTGGAGACAGATGGATCATCATAGATACAGTATGCAGAGCTCTGCTTTGTTACCAAGTGCTTGAGTTGAGCAACAAAGCATGTCACCCTGAGTTGAACTGGAGTTTTACACATCTGGGATACAAGAATGCCAGAGCGGGACCCAGCATTTTACAGGCTGTGAGTGTTTGGCTGCAAGTTGGTCGTTTGCCAAATCAACATAAAAACAAGAATATTGGTGTTTTATAATAACTCTAATTCTAAGTGCGTTTGTTTTTAATCTCAATATTTCAGTTTACTAGTCGATATTTATGCATTATTGCCTGTCTTTTTAAGATGTTAATAGAAAGTTTGTGAGTTCAGACAGTGCCTTCAACATGGCGGTGGTAGTATGAGGGAAGACTAATTGAGGGAGAGGGAAGACCTCTGAGAACTTGGGCTGGAGCTCTGGGCAGCTTCTGCCTGTAGCTAGAAGGCCAGAATTTATCTTATTATCTTAATATTTTTAACATATTTCACGAGCTTGCCTTGTTTCACTGTGAAATCATAGAGGGAGTGTGGCTCTAGCTTATGTTACCTGAGCGTGAAATGATTTTTATGGCCTAATATCACATCCATCATTAAGTAATTATCATCTTCACTTGATGGAATTTGATGGAATTGCTGGCAGAGAGCAGCTCCACCCTCCTCTGGTCAACCGTTCACATTAGTCCTGCTGGGCTAAAGTTCCTCCCGCTACTGCTGCCACTGCAGAAATGCTTGACTCACTTCAGGCAAGCTGAACTCAACACCCCTTCATCTTCCCCCGATTCATTCAGGGGCTCGTCACCCACCCCACAAACTCTGGATCTTTTCTGAATGCAGCTGTTGATGATACATGAGTGGGAGCGACAGAGGGAGAGAGTTACAGAGCGAAAATTCATGACCTTGAGTAAATTTTACAAACGCATATTCCCTCAAATTAAAAAATGCCCATTGGAAGACATTCTGTCAGGCTTTGGTGTCGTTGCAGTTGGGTTGGGTAGCAGATCTTCTTATTTCTGATCTAAAAGGTGCTTCACTCCGCTCTGCTCCCATGGAGAAACCAAAAACATGCATTCCTCACAACCCACTCGTCCCCAAAATGACCTACATTAAAAAAAAAACACTGATTTAACCCCAAATAGGAAATGAGTGATGGCCCAGTTCTGGCCCACCCTTCCTACAGTCATCCATCCCTCATACTGGCGGGGAAGTCCCAGTGTGTTAACTTACTGCTCGGTGTCCAACAGCCAGAACATTTAAACTCACGAATCTTTTTTTTTATTAATGTATTTATTTATTTATTTTTCAGATTTTTCCCAATCTTCTCCCCAATTTAGGCCATACCCAATTCCAATAGTTAGGACTCCCCCCATCACATGATACCACCAGTGCTAGGAGGGTGAAGGCTAGCAAAGGCTCCAAGACCTGTGAAACGCCACTGCATCTTTTTGAACTGCTGGACAGCTAAACACGCTTGGAGGACAACCCTCAGTTCTGTTACGCCAGCTAACAGACGCCTGCCCTGGATAGCACTACTGGACAGATAGTGTTTGGGGGGGGCAGGTAGGCCATCATACCCACCCAAAGAGACCAAGAACAACTGTGGTATCTTGGACTCCTGACCACAAATGGCTTCAGCATCACCAGGGATCGAACCCTGATGATAGGGCCAACGCTTAGATGGTTGCGCCACTCAGGAGCTCCGTCGCAAATGGGAACTGCATGTTGACCCGGCTTCTGGCAGCGACTATAAAAATGCCGCTCTAAGCTCAAAATGAGTGTTTTCATACACGGCCCTATGCTAATGTTCTGCGTTCTCTCCCCTGCTCTCTCTCTCTCTCTCTCTCTAGACGTCTGAAGGCTAAGAGAACCGGCCAGACAGTCACCACTCACCTCCACCCCAAACCATGCTGCCTTCATTCCCTCCCTTTCTACTGGGGTCTTTCCATACCACGGAAGCCAGGACTGGCTCTGCTACTAAATATCCTAGTGTGGGTCTCCAGCAGCACCGACCCACACTAGGATATTTAGTAGCCAGTCCTCACCTCCTGGGGCTCTGAACAAAATTCTGCTGTGTGTAAACCAATCGCCACACAGCCACACAGCCACACTTGACACCACAGTGGTCCCACTACAGTCCTCCCTCCTTTAAACCAGTCTGCTCCATCTGTCAGTCTGAGAATAAGCAGATGTACACCAAAATGACCGAGGTACAATCTAACAACACTCAGAATTATTGATACTATTATTGATCTGATTATTATTCACTGAGAAATGTGCATCCATACTGTCCAGCTAATCAGCATTTTACGTTCACTGTTCATCCAACAGTCAATTCATCTTAAGCTCCCCTCTTTTAAGCACACAGCAAAATGCAAAATTACAAAAGCAGCATTTGCTGTAGTGTAAACAAAAAGAAGTGAAATGCTAGCAGCTGCTTCTACAGCCGAACTGCAAGCACTGAAAGAACCAGTCAGCATTACCTCAACAGCTTCTTCTACAAAGACCACAAATGAATGGTTTTCTTTTTCTACAGGCTCACTTACATGTTTATTCATTTATTTCAATATCTATTTATTTGTGTTCAGTTTTTGTTGTGAGAGACGTCATTACTGCGTAGCACACTCCAAACACAATCCTAATGCTTGTTGTTTCAGTTGATTGTCTTTTTAGTTTATTTTATTCTAGTTTTTATTTCATTGAGTTCCTTATGCTTTCAAGTCCAGTTCACGTTTTTATGAATCCTTTGAAAACCAATCTTTTCAGCCTAGTGACTAATTAACGTACTGTTGTTATTTATTTTACTTGTCCTTGGAAGCCAGAAGGTGTTTTAAAGATAGATCCTGAAATTTTAAGTCGCATTTTTGGAAAATGAACACAACTCCAGTCCCGTAGGGCCAGTGTCCAGCATAGTTTTCCAACAGAGGCCTCCCAGCTTAAACACACCCACTTAACCTGGCAATTAACAGCTAAGTGTAATCAGGTGTGTTGGAGCAGCTAAATCACCAAATTGTGCTGGACACCAGCCCTCCAGGACCGGAGATGCGCAGCCCTGGCTTACAGCATTTGGCAGATTCTTAACCAGAGAGTCATACACAGGTAAGTGAAGGTAGTGTTGGGAGTCTTGCCCAAGGACTTTACTGATATAGTGTAGGGAGCTTGCCCAGGAAGGGATCAAACCCCAATCTACAGCACAGAAGGTAGAGGTGTTACCCACTATGCTATCCCAACAACCACATGATGTCAGTGATGTCAATGTTGTGAGAATTTTTGTTTTTAATTTTAATATTTTTTTTTTAAAATTTACATCAAACAGAGTGTAACACGTCGATAGAAGAGCAACCACATAACTGACACAATAAACCATCGATGCACACCCTGATTCCAAACGACATGCAAATGAGCAGAGCTACATCCAATCAGATTGTTGATGTGTGGCACAGTAACCGGTGACATCACTCCTACAGTCACACACGCAAACACAAACACATTATATAACAGTTGAAACAGTAAAAAATGAGTGTAATCCAAGCGTGATCATCTTTATGGTTTGAGTTTAAAAGCAATATTTGGCATATTATGGGCTCAGAAAAGGCCCAGAGCTCTACAAACACTCTTTACTGTCCAGCCCTGTCCAGCGCTTATTAATGTAGTAGTGAGACGCATTCAACAGCTGCTCTGCCGTGCTGCTCGTTTGCTGCTTACTAAACACCTCCATGAGAATGTTTGAGGGGTTCATTGATTCAAGAGCTTTTATAGAGGCTTCATAATCACCAACGTTCCTAATTTGTTCAGTTATCGACGTGCCTCAGTGTGACCGCAGCAGCATTTAAGGTGGAACGGAAAATTCAAATTAGAAGCTGGTGAATAAGAAGCTGACTTCATCTTTATATGAAGTGCGTATGAGTTTATTATTTAAGGTATTTAGCAGGTTTTGTTAGTAGTTTCTGTAAAATCTCATGAATTAGAATTCGGTCTACCAGTCTTCTCCCTGTAGTGTTTTCTGGAGACCCATCTAGTATGTCTATATGTCTTTTCGTCTTTATGAGGTCATTCTGGTCTGTTTAGTTGGTGTTTATCCACCTGCAGGGCTATATCTGAGATGAGCTCCATCAGAGCACAGTCAGAGTTACAGCTCACCTACCAACATGGAGACATGGACTTCTTAATGATGCAATCCAACACTATGATAGGGCTGTTTAGCCTGATGGTTAAGTCCCTCATCCTCTATGACGGAGAGCAGCGCTCAGTCTCACAGTTTGTGCTGGTAATATAATGACCGGTTTAGTCATCGCAGCTCTTAACGATGTGTTTATCACAGGAAACCT
>NC_051222.1:38665675-38705675 GCF_015220715.1 Pygocentrus nattereri | reverse complement strand
AAACTGACCATTCTAGGGTAACTAGTTGAAGAGAAACTGACCATTCTAGGATAAGTCCATCCATCCATCCATCCATCCATTTTCTAAGCTGCTTATCCCTCAGGGTCGCTGTGTAGGATGTCATTGAATAGAAACCACTGATCCTGTGGTAACTCGTTGAAGAGCAACTGACCATTCTAGTGTAACTCAATGAAAAGAAACCTACTACTCTAGGGTAACTCTTTGAAGAGTAACCGACTGAACCGATTGAAAAGACACCAACCATTCTAGAGTAACTTGTTCAGGGAAAACCAACCATTCTAGGGTAATTCGTTCAAGAGAAACCAACAATTCTATGGTAACTCGTTGAAGAGCAATCGACCATTCTAGAGTAACTTGTTGAAAAGACACCGACCATTCTAGGGTAAATTGTTGAAGAGAAACAGACAATTCTAGGGTAACTCGTGGAAGAGAAACCAACCATTCTAGGGTAACTTGTTGAGGAGAGACCAACCATTCTAGAGTAAATAGTTCAAGGAAAACCGAGCATTCTAGGGTAACTCGTTGAAGAGAAACCAACAATTCTAGGGTAAGTCGTTGAAGAGCAACCGACCATTCTAGAGTAACTTGTTGAAGAGAAACCTACCATTCTAGGGTAACTTGTTGAAGATAAAATGACCACTCTAGCGTAACTCGTAGAAGAGAAACCGACCATTCTAGGGTAACTCATTGAGGAGAGACCAACCATTCTAGAGTAACTCGTTCAAGGAAAACCGAGCATTCTAGGGTAACTCATTGATGAGAAACCTACCATTCTAGGGTAACTTGTTAAAGAGAAACCAACCATTTATGGGTAACTCGTTGAAGAGAAACTGAACATTCTAGGGTAACTCGTTGAGGAGAGACCAACCATTCTAGAGTAACTCATTCAAGGAAAACCGAGCATTCTAGGGTAATTCGTTGAAGAGAAACCTACCATTCTAGGGTAACTAGCTGAAGAGAAACCGAGTGTTCTAGGGTAACTCATTGAAGAGAAACCGAGCACTCTAGGGTAACTTGTTCAAGAGAAACCGACCATTCTACAGTAACTCATTGAAGAGAAACTGACCATTCTATGGTAACTAGTTGAAGAGAAACTGACCATTCTATGGTAACTCATTGAAGAGAAATCGACCACTGTAGAGTAACTCGTACAAGGAAAACTGATCATTCTTGGATATATATATATATATATATATATATATATACACATACACACACACACACACTCACCAGCCACTTTATTAGGTACAGTTGCTTGTTAACACAAATATCTTATCAGCCAATCACACGGCCGCAACTCATTTAGGCATGATGAGGTGGTCAAGACAACTTGCTGAAGTGCAGACTGAGCATCAGAACGGGGAAGAAAGGGGATTTAAGTGACTTTGAACGTGGCGTGGTTGTTGGTGCCAGATGGGCTGGTCTGAGTATTTCAGCATTAAAATTTATATTGTATATTAGATAAACTCAATAAGATCAAAGACATAATTTTGGCTAAAAATTAGGCTTAACAGAAGTTAGTAAAAAAATCAAATCATAATTACTTCTCAAAAGTTTGGAATCGTTTTCAATAATAGCAAGAAAACCAAACCAAAACAAAAACCATGGAAAAATTAGCTCTAGTTCTAGGCCTGTTTGATTTGAGTGATTTCACTAAGTGGACTTCTGTCAGATCATTTTGCTTGTTTTAAGAAACAAGCTTGAAAGAAGCAAATTTGTCTGCCAACAGAGTAACATGGAGTAATGCATGAGTAATGAGTAGAAAGATTACTTTTTTCCAGGATGTAATAAACATTTATTACAGTTCGTAAAAAGTAATGAATAACTTGTAAAGAATGACTTAAGATTAGAGTTGTCTGTATCAACATCAACACCAGCACAGTGCTGTGCCTGCTGAGCCTGTGCAGCTCTGTTCTGACTGAACAAACAGTCAGAAACAGTCAGAAAGTCAGTCAGAAAAGTTTGTTTAGAGATCAACTCTTTACTTCCTTCCCTCTTTTTTTGCGTCTCACTGCTGAACTTGTATAACTTCATTTTATTTTTCCTCTTAATTCCCAGCAAATCACACTAAAGAAGATCCTCTACATAATGTAGAATATCTCTGAACTGCCTTGTTCACACCCATCTGTCTTCACATAACAACACGGAATAATCCATTTTAATAATAAAATGACTGAAAAAAAATGGTTCTTCAAGGGCTTTTTAGGAAAGACAATTGTTCTATATAAAGCTATGAAAGAGCCTCAAAGAAGCTCTTCACTGCATGGTGAAAGAGTTCTTCCATTATTACAAGAACCATACAAGAACCATTACCAGAACAAAAGGGCTCTTCCATTGTTACAAGAACAATGTTTGGTGCTATATAGAACCATTTAAAACACACTTCTCCATCAATCTAAAGGACCATTCCATCATGCTAAGCACCCTTTAAGCATTCACACAGTTCTGCAAGCATTCATGATTCTATATAGAACCACTGTGCTTACTAAAGAACCCTTAAAGAGCCATCTAAAAAAATTAATTCCAACTAAGCAGTCTCTATTAAGGAACCAAGATGTATCCGTCGTCATCATCAGAGGAGCAACAAGAGGAGATCTTTGGTTCCTCTGATGCAGATCAGGAACATTATTGATGCCCCACTTTCATCAGCTTTCAGAAAGTATAAACTTCCAACTGATGAGGAAAATTGGGGGAGTCGTGGGGCAGTCGTGGGCTGGAGGTTAGGGAATTGGCCCTGTGACCGGAAGGTTGCAGGTTCAATCCCCAGGGTTGACAGTCCATGACTGAGGTGTCCTTGAGCAAGACACCTAACCCCCAACTGCTCCCCGGTTGCTGTGGATTGGGCTGCTCACTGCCCCCTAGTGTGTTTGTGTATTCACTAGTGTGTATGTGGTGTTTCACTTCACAGATGGGTTAATTGCGGAGGTGGAATTTCCCCATTTGTGGGATTAAAAAAGTAACACTTAAAAGCAAAACACCAAAATATGCAATACTTTTATATATATATGCACTATATAACTGGGTATAATGGAATTTGACAGATTGCTAGATTTAAATGAAATACAGATTAATCATCATTGTGTAGTTTATATTTCTCTCTTTTATGCGTCTTTGATAAATATCATCTGGCTGAAAACACCAACTTCATATTTGGTAAATTTTTTTTTATTATGCCACTTCCGATAGGTCCTATAACTATAACTATAACTATTCTATTGCCATTTTTAAATTTTTTGTTTCATCAACCAAAACTCCCACAGTACTATGGTACTTCGTTGCCAAATTGTACTATCACATGATATAAATGTACTATAACTTGATCATAAATACTACTATTTTGGAAATTCTGATGTACTTCAGTGTGAAAAAAGTGGCCCAAAACATCCTGATATTAATAAAGCCATAAAAGGCAAACAAACATCTGTTTCTTCACTTTGTAGTTAAACACACATTAAATTAATGAACACATTTCATGCAACTACCATCAATAGAAAACGAAATTTCCTGAAGCAAATCTGAGATAGTCAGTCCCAAACCTTTCCTGAAATCTTATAATTTGAAGTGGACCTACCTCTGGAGGTCCTGGAGGGCTGGTTTCCAGCACAGTTTGGCCATTCCTTGACTCAGACACACCTACCAAACCTCTATTGCTAAACTGTGCTGGACACCAGCCCTCAAGGACCAGAGCTGAACAACCACCTGAAATCGGAAGGTGACAATATTTCCTGAAAGAATGAAGGAAATCTGAGATGGTCAGTCCAGAACCTCTCCTGAAACCTTATAATTTGAGGTGTTTGTTGAGATTTGGCTCTGGAAAGCTGGTGTCCAGCACAGTTAGGTCACTCCTCGACTCAAACACACCTACCAAACCCTTTAGCTAAACTGTGCTGGACACCAGCCCTCAAGGACCAGAGCTGAACAACCACCACAAATCAGAAGGTGACAATATTTCCTGACAGTATGAAACAAATCTGAGATGGTCAGTCTGGAACCTTTCCTGAAACCTTCCGATATGAGGTGGACCTACCTCTGTTTTTAGGACCTACACCTCTTTTTAAAGTCTCTATATCTCAGAAATTAAAGGTAAAAGCCAAAAAAATTGTCCACATTATTATTATTATTATTATTATTGGAAAAAACGACAATATTTCCTGGAGCAAATCTGAGATGGTCAGCCTGGAACCTTTCCTGAAACCTTCTGATATGAGGTGGAACTGCCTTTTCAGGTTCTGGAGGGCTGGAGTCCAGCAGAATTTGGTCATTCCTCAACTCAAACACACCTACCAAACCTCTATTGCTAAACTATGCTATACAGCTGCCCTCCAGGTCTGGAGTTCTTGCTCGACACCTCAAACGTCGCTGATTATCCAGCATCGAATTTGGTGTCTAACGAATGTTTTTTTAGTTTAATACACAAACTACACGTCAGATCAAGTCTGTTAGAAAGGACTTATAACGCAGTTTGAAGCAGGAGTGTGATGGTATAGCATCTTGCTACCTGTATAAGTTTCCACTACTTCTTATCTACCTTAGCCATGCAGCTGCACACCAAATATGTCTTGGCTAGCCAACTGCATTTGAAGAGGAGCTTGGATTGTAGCACAGAATCACTGACCACACTGCAAAAAATGATGTCAAGTAAAATGATCGTGTCCTCCAGGGTGTGTTTTGGTTTGTCCATCTGAATTTTCATGACCAAATCATGAGGCAAAATGTTCAGTAACTGCATGAAATACATTTTTATTTTGTTTATTTATTTATTTTCTGTAAAAGCTCCTCAAATTAACAGAACATGTGTTTTATGATCTCCATATGTCACTATATTCTTACACTTTACTCCTGAAAGCCCAAAAATCTCCGATGCTCTTTGTGTTATTTTCTACAAGTGATGTTTCCAGAGCAGATCACTGAAGATCTGTTTATAGTTTAGAGCCCAGATTTGGGGAAAAACGGGTCGACTTTCAGTAGAAAAACAAAGTTCAGCTTCTTTTATTATAAGGGTTTAAAATGACGTCACCGTCTATTAGACTGGAGAGAAGAGCTACAGCCTCACACGACGCCCAGCTTCTGAATGGAGCTTATGGAGTATGAACGTTATGAAGAACATGACCGAGTGCGGTTTGGACCCACCGGTGGTTCCGAGGAGTTGAAGAGGTTTTAAATATACATTTACAGCATTTAGCAGATGCTCTGATCCAGAGCGACTTACAAGAAGAGCTTCGTCTGTCTAGAGAAAGTCTCTTTACTAGTTACCAGCAGGTGAGAGAGGAAGACGGTCCTGAGCTCAGATTCTGCTAGAAACTAAAGTCACTGTAGATACAGAGAGAAAAGGTGCAGATCTGAACACAGAACTCTGTGCCATGCAGTGCAATACAATCCAATAAACTACAAAACAGTGCAGTGCAATAAAATATAATAAATAAGGGCAGCTTATAATTCAGTGCTTATTTAAGTGCGGCATGAAGAGATGCGTCTTCATGTATGGTCGATATATAGTTGATAAATTTGATATTTCTCCCGTTGAGATTGGTGTAAGCTTGATGTAAGATATTTACCTTGTTTCTAGACATTTTCGCTTGGCTTAAGTACAATTTTCTCACTACATTGGCAGATAATTTTGCCTTTTTTAAGAAACATGCTTGAAACCAGCAAAATGATCCACGAATATAGTGAATTTTACACAATAAAATGACCTAAAACAAGGAAAAAGTGTCCCGCAATGAGGTCAATAGTCTTATAGTAGATGCACAACCATCTCTAAATGGGAATGATTCGATATTTGGACTAGATTTAAGATCATTTCACTTGACAAGATGCCATGTTTTGCAGCGCAGCCTGAAATCTTCCCGCTGGACAGCGAACCGGTCACGGTTTTTTATGGAGTTTGCGACCTTGAACCTACATTCAAATCACCTTCACTTCCACTCAGAACATGTACAGAAGGTATATATCAGATCCAGGGCGGTCAGAGTTGTATTGTTGTTTCCATGGCAACCCGTTCACTCAATCACACACGCAGAGAGCCTTCAAATCAACGGCGTTCCTCGCTGACGCTGATTTGCATGGACGCGCACACACACGGGACTGCGGATGGGAAAACGAACGTCAGCTCTCCGACGCCGACATTAATCTGGGCTGACACATGCGCACACACTCGCATGCATAAGAGAACGCTCTCCCGGGGGAACGGAGAACGTGTCACAAGCACTCTGGTCTTTTCAGACCGGGGACGCTGGAACTGACCGCAGCTCTGGAGAGAAAAAACGCTGTGGCGACCAAGTCTATAAAACAAACAAACACAGCCTCTGTCTCTCCCGAGCAAACTGTCAGCGTCGGACTGCTGGCCAAGCTGAAACAGAGAGCAGAGTGAAAATGGCAGATCGTGGCTGGACCGTACCACTACCCTGTGTTGGGGGAGGGGTGGGGGGTCTGGGGTGGCGAGGGGGGGGGGGGGTTTCATCTGAAAGCACAAGAAGCAGGAATTAACGTACAGCCCAACCCCATCACACCTGAGCGGAGAAACGGTTCCGTCCGAGACGAAACGCTGCAACAGAATTCGTTCGGTATGAAAGGCAAAACAAACACGCGAAGGAGAAGAAGAGAAAAATGAAGACGAAAAGATAGACGGACGGTGAATGAGTGAGTTAGTGAGCCACCCTTCAGGATCAGAACCAGCCCTGTCCTGTGGGGAGAGAAAGGAGAGAGGGATTGTGTTAGAGAGAAAGAGGAAACAATGAACAGCTTTCAGGAAAGGCCACAGTCAGGCTCTCCCAGGCTGCCCCCTACTGAAAGAGATAAGGATTACACCTGAACTACACCCAAAAAAACCACTACACCCAGTGGAGGAGTGGAGAGAGGGAGGGGGTGAAGACAGGGAGGGGGAGAGAGGGATGAGAAGGATGGGAGGGAAGGGTCATTTAAAAAAAGGGGTTGAGAGAGAGAAAGGTGAGGACAAAGAAGAGGAGAGAAGAAAAGAAAGGAGAAGAGAAGAGAAAAGAAGGAAGGAGAAGAGAAAAGAAGAGAAAGAAATGAGAGAAGAGATAAGGAAAGGAGAGAAGAAATGAGGAGAGGGGAGGAGAGAAGAGAACAGAAGAGAAGAGGAGAGAAAAGAAAAGAGAAGTGGAGAGAAGAGGAGAGGAGGGCAGAGGAGAGAAGAGAAGAGAGAAGATAAGAGGAGAGAAGAGAAGAGGAGAGAAGAGGAGAGAAGAGAACAGCAGAGGAGAAGAGAGGAGATAAGAGAAGAGGACAGAAGAGGTGAGGAAAGAACAGAAGAGAAGAGCAGAGGCGAGAAGAGGAGAGAAGTGGAGAGAAGAGGAGAGGAGAGAAGAGGAGAGAAGAAAAGAGGAGAGGAGAGAAGAGGAGAGAAGTGGAGAGAAGAGGAGAGGAGAGAAGAGGAGAGATAAGGAGAGGAGAGAAGTGGAAAGGAGAGAAGAGAAGAGGAGAGAAGAAAAGAGGAGAGGAGAGGATAGATGAGAAGAGGACAGAAGAGAAGAGCAGAGGAGACGAGAGGAGATAAGAGAAGAGGACAGAAGAGGAGAGGAAAGAACAGAAGAGAAGAGAAGAGGAGAGGCGAGAAGAGGAGAGAAGTGGAGAGAAGAGGAGAGGAGAGAAGAGGAGAGAAGAAAAGAGGAGAGGAGAGGAGAGAAGAGGAGAGAAGTGGAGAGAAGAGGAGAGAAGAGGAGAGATAAGGAGAGGAGAGAAGTGGTAAGGAGAGAAGAGAAGAGGAGAGAAGAAAAGAGGAGAGGAGAGAAGAGAAGAGGAGAGAAGAAAAGACGAGAGGAGAGGAGAGAAGAGGAGAGAAGAGAAGAGGAGAAAAGAGGAGAGAAGAAAAGAGGAGAGGAGAGAAGAGGAGAGAAGAAAAGAGGCGAGAAGAGAAGAGGAGATGAGAGAAGAGGAGAGAAGAGAAGAGGAGAGGAGAGAAGAGGAGAGATAAGGAGAGGAGAGAAGTGGAGAGGAGAGAAGAAAAGAGGAGAGGAGAGGAGAGGAGAGAAGAGAAGAGGAGAGAAGAAAAGACGAGAGGAGAGGAGAGAAGAGAAGAGGCGAGAAGAGAAGAGGAGAAAAGAGGAGAGAAGAAAAGAGGAGAGGAGAGAAGAAAAGAGGCGAGAAGAGGAGATGAGAGAAAAGGAGAGAAGAGAAGAGGAGAGAAGAGAAGAGGAGAGAAGACAAGACAAGAGGAGACAAGAGAAGAGCAGAGGAGAAGACAGAAGAGAAGAGAAGAGGTGAGGAAAGAACAGAAGAGGAGAGACGAGAAGAGGAGAGAAGTGGAGAGAAGAGGAGAGAAGAAAAGAGGAGATGAGAGGCGGACAGGGCCGGGATGGATGGATAGATGGATGGGGTATTGGTTTTTAAAGAAGAAAGAAGAGGTTGCTTGAAGTGTGTGTGTGTCTGAAGAAGAGAAGGAGCACGCAGGCATGGATGTGTGTGTGTGTGAATACACATCTCCACTTGTACACACAAGAGTGTGAGGTTTGTGTGTGTGTGTGTTTATGTCTGTGTGTGTGTGTGTGTGTGTGTTTATGTATGTGAATGTGTGTGTGTGTGTGTGTGTGTGTGTGTGTGTATGTGTGTGTGTGTGTCTGCATACGGTGCACATTTGTGTACATGGACCTTTTTGGGTCAATGACAAGACGTTCAATACTTTCCTATTAAATGATGTAATATATATAGACAGTGGACGCTGCGCGGTCTATAACGCCATCAGTGTATGTGGAGCCCTTTATAGTGTATAAGAGCTCTACTTATACAGGTGATGCCATAGCAACCCCACTATGTTCACAGACTAAAAACATTATCCAACTCCTTTGTTTATTATTTAAATATTTCTCAGACTGAGAAACCACACTCATAAGTATTCTTTAAAATTTTGCTTTATGTAAATTCATTGTCTGTGCATCAAACTACAACTCATTTTATCTTTCCCAAAACCTTAAGATGTCACGTGGTGCGACCGTCCAACACCAAACCTCAATTCAGACCAGATGTGTACCAATGTCTCTCATCAGCTTCACTGCTTTCGTACTAATACGCTCTCATGTTTCAAAAGGAGTAAATTAGCACCAGGAATGATGTGAACTTTTCTAAAAGAAACTCTCCAACAGGTCAGGCAATGCTGCTCAGATAAGAGAGGAGCATCCAGGAAAGATCAAGACCTTCATGACTGATTAACAGCTTGGCTCAGAGGTCGAACCCAAGTGTTCAGAAGAGCCCATTTGTCCTTTCCACAAAAATCAAACCACCTTGGAAGCCACAATGTTTTATGTCCATTTTACCATCTTGGCTGTAAATCTGCCTCAGTATGTGTTAAAGTACTAGTACAGGCTCAAAAATCAACCTGAAAAGTCAGACGTACGTCAGACGTACTTCGCCCTGCTTTGAGCTTCAGCTCAGCTACAGCCGCTCTTCTCGCATCTCCAGCAGGAACCTTTTCCACAAAAGTTGAACAGTGTCTTGTAAAACGTCCCTCAACATTCGCCTCCTTGCGAGGCTGAAGCCGCTTCTCATTCCCTTTACCACTGTTACAATCTTGACACTGTAATAATAGAAGAACTCGTTTTGGTGCTATATAGAACCCTTCTCAGGAAGGTTCTACACAGAACCATATACGACATGCTTCTTTAATCTAAAGAACCCTTTCACCATGCAAAGAGTCATTTCATCATGTGAAGGGTTCTTTGTATATTCATGGTTCTATATAGAACCATTCTTGTTACTAAAGAACCCTTGAAGAACCGTGTTTTTAAGAGTGTGGTTGCACCACTTGACATTTTCTGGGTGGTAAAACTGATGACCCTGTTTCAAAATGATTGTATACCATCATAAAGGCTATGAAACAGATACAGATACAAAATGCATATACAATGTTTTATTTTTAATTTTGTTTTTATTTTTAATGAAATTAAGAAATGAAAGATTGTTACTTTAAAGGCTTTATTTGTCATTGACCCTTCTGTAAGTGTGAGTGACCGTGCTGGTATATATGCACGTTATGAGGTGAACATGTGTATGTGTGACTGTACTCACTGTATGGAACACACTCATATTGGATTTCCAGGTATTTGTACGTTCCTGGACAGGGGTCAGGAAACACGTCAGCCCCTGCAACGACCACGCATTGCGTTCGGTTATTACACCTGAGCGAGAGAGAGAGAGAGAGAGAGAGAGAGAGAGAGAGAGAGAGAAAGACTGATGAAGGCAATTTTAGTGGCAAAGCACCTCACTGAACTGCCTTGTAACTCACTCACTCACTCACTCACTCACTCACTCACTCACTCATGTTTAGCAGGCGGAGGATTCTCCACAAGGGGCGTTTGATACTTCAGAAGAGCAGCGCTTCACATCAGTGTCCTCGTTGATGTGTTTATAAGACTGATGAGAAAAGATGGCTAATTCTTTTGTTTAACCTGCTGGTGAAAGCCTGGCCCAGAGTTTTGTGAAACTCTTTTTCATTTGGTTTGATTGGTCACCATTTTATTAATGATAATAACAATAATAATACTAACGATAATAATTTTTTTATTTATGAAGCTCTTGTCATGCCAGTGGCAGCTCAAGGTGCTTTACAGACAGGAGACAAAGCGTAACAGTAATACGAGAAAAGATAAGTATTCATTTGAAATCGTATGAGTAAAATGATATGGCTCAAATGAACAAATACACTCCATGAAACGTAGAGCTTTAATTAAATGCTGAGTTAAAGAGCTGCGTGTTCAGATGAGCTTGACTGTCTAATAAAAGGTGAACTGAGCTCCACAGTTTACACGTGGGATAAAACAGGGCTCTAAGTTCTCACCCAGGTTTTGTATTTCAGGTTTGGTAGATGAAGCTAAAGAACTAAGTTTTTGTACCAACGATCAGCATTTCCATTTTTTATTTAATTGTAAAATTTTGCGACATCTGGCACACAGCTGGTAAGTCTGTCTACAGAGCCTTGAAAGTCAGAAGGAATGGAAATCTATAAGTGTGTGTCATCAGCATAGCTATAAAAACGTATATTATCCTTCCTAACGATATCACCTAGAGGTAGCATGTACACAGAGAAAAGCAAAGGCCCTAAGACTGAACCTTGGGGGACTTGGGGGATGAGTGATTTGCAAGTGAAACTATGAACTGCCTATTACTTAAATATGATTTCAACCATTCTAAAACTGTGCCCGAGAGGCCGACCCAGCATTCAAGACACTGGATTAATATCTTGTGGTCAATGGTATCAAAAGCTGCACTAAGAGCTCATAAAAACCAGAATAGAAGGTTTTGGTGCATCCGCGCTGAACCTGAGGTCATTCAACGTGAACCATTGCTGTCTCAGTACTACGGTTGGAACAAAAACCTGACTGAAGCTTCTCATATAACTTGTTTGATCTTAGATACGTGTTTAGTTTGTTTGAAACTTTTTCTAAGACTTTACTTAAAAAAAGCAGGTTTGAAATCACACATTCTTTGTTTGGATAGAGGGTTGATGGCTCTAGAAGCGCTCATTACTTTCATGTTTGCTTCCGTTAAACAACTTATTTATAGCTTTCACTAGACTACTACTGTATTAAAACTTTCCTTCAGTTACCCTTTAGACTAAATAACCCGTTTCATATCCATAATGTTGCATGAAATTAAAGACGTCTACATGTGCTGCAGTCAGAGTAATAAAAATAAACCTTATTTGATCTCTCCACCATGATCGATTGGCAATTACACATTCATCCGATCAGTTGCAGGTGTCTGGCCCCGATCTATCCACTATACTTCCGCAGGCCATGTGACAATTTCAAATGCTTCTCCAATGTTCGGCTGCCGTTATTAGCAGCAGCTCCTGTTGCAGGAATGATATGAGCGTCTGAAAGGAGTCGAACGGTAGACAAGAAGACTACACAGTCAGTCGAGTGGTGACAAGCTCTGAGAACAACATGCTCTGATGTTGAATTCCCTCAAAAATGCATCCCAGCAAGCCAACTGAACCACGGTTGGTATGAAGCCAACCGAGACCTGTAAAGTTTAGGGAACCACGGTTTATTTGTTTGGTAGCGACCTGAAGAAGTTCACTTGGTCTGCGTCAGAAATTGGTGTGCCGTCAGAGGAGAAGCTGTGCCCCATCCTGATTTCACTTTGCAAGGACTCTCGGCCAGAGTTAGGAAGGTTAGCATGGTTTCATGAATGCCAGTGCAGTAAACTGTGAAAAGTCAGGCACATAAACATCTCCTATGCCTTTTGAGGTTCCTCCCAGAGTTCTTCATTCATGGCGATGATATGTATACACTCCAAATGCCGTGACCGGAAACCAGAGGAAGCAAGATCAGGGCGGCGATATGAGACTGGGCACCACAACGGCTTTTCTAACATTCCACTCCTTTCAGACGCTCATATCATTCTTGCAACTGGAGCTGCTGCTAATAATGGCAGCTGAACATTGGAGAAGCGTTTAAATTTGTCACATGGCCTGTGGAAGTATTGTTGATAGATCGGGGCCAGACACCTGCAACGGATCAGCTGAATGCGTAATTGCTGATCGATCATGATGGAGAGATCAAATAAGGTTTATTTGTATTACTAAGACTGCAACACATGCAGACGTCTTTATTTCCATGCAACATTATGGATATGAAATGGTTATTTAGTCAAGAAGGTAACTGAAGGATTGCTTTAATACAATGATAGTCTACTGAAAGTTAAAAATAGGTCGTTTGATGGAGGGAAACGTGAAAATAGCTGAGATTATTAAGTGTAAACACGCTGAACCAGTTACTGACACAGTCTGATTTTCTGCAGTTATCAGATTATTAAGTGTAAACACACTGAACCAGTTACTGACACAATCTGATTTACTGTAGTTATCAGATTATTAAGTGTAAACACACTGAACCAGTTACTGACACAATCTGATTTTCTACAGTTATCAGATTATTAAGTGTAAACACGCTGAACCAGTTACTGACACAGTCTGATTTTCTACAGTTATCAGATTATTAAGTGTAAACACGCTGAACCAGTTACTGACACAGTCTGATTTTCTGCAGTTATCAGATTATTAAGTGTAAACACAATGAACCAGTTACTGACACAGTCTGATTTTCTGCAGTTATCAGATTATTAAGTGTAAACACACTGAACCAGTTACTGACACAGTCTGATTTTCTGTAGTTATCAGATTATTAAGTGTAAACACACTGAACCAGTTACTGACACAGTCTGATTTTCTGTAGTTATCAGATTATTAAGTGTAAACACACTGAACCAGTTACTGACACAGTCTGATTTTCTGTAGTTATCAGATTATTAAGTGTAAACACACTGAACCAGTTACTGACACAGTCTGATTTACTGCAGTTATCAGATTATTCAGTGTAAACACGCTGAACCAGTTACTGACCCAGTCTGATTTTCTGCAGTTATCAGATTATTAAGTGTAAACACACTGAACCAGTTACTGACACAGTCTGATTTTCTGCAGTTATCAGATTATTAAGTGTAAACACACTGAACCAGTTACTGACACAGTCTGATTTTCTGTAGTTATCAGATTATTAAGTGTAAACACACTGAACCAGTTACTGACACAGTCTGATTTTCTGTAGTTATCAGATTATTAAGTGTAAACACGCTGAACCAGTTACTGACACAGTCTGATTTTCTGCAGTTATCAGATTATTAAGTGTAAACACACTGAACCAGTTACTGACACAGTCTGATTTTCTGTAGTTATCAGATTATTAAGTGTAAACACACTGAACCAGTTACTGACACAATCTGATTTTCTGCAGTTATCAGATTATTTAGTGTAAACACACTGAACCAGTTACTGACACAGTCTGATTTTCTGTAGTTATCAGATTATTAAGTGTAAACACACTGAACCAGTTACTGACACAGTCTGATTTTCTGCAGTTATCAGATTATTCAGTGTAAACACGCTGAACCAGTTACTGACACAGTCTGATTTTCTGTAGTTATCAGATTATTAAGTGTAAACACGCTGAACCAGTTACTGACACAGTCTGATTTTCTGCAGTTATCAGATTATTAAGTGTAAACACGCTGAACCAGTTACTGACACAGTCTGATTTACTGCAGTTATCAGATTATTCAGTGTAAACACGCTGAACCAGTTACTGACCCAGTCTGATTTTCTGCAGTTATCAGATTATTAAGTATAAACATGCTGAACCAGTAACTGACACAGTCTGATTTTCTGTAGTTATCAGATTATTAAGTGTAAACACACTGAACCAGTTACTGACACAGTCTGATTTTCTGCAGTTATCAGATTATTCAGTGTAAACACACTGAACCAGTTACTGACACAGTCTGATTTTCTGCAGTTATCAGATTATTCAGTGTAAACACACTGAACCAGTTACTGACACAGTCTGATTTTCTGCAGTTATCAGATTATTAAGTGTAAACACGCTGAACCAGTTACTGACACAGTCTGATTTTCTGCAGTTATCAGATTATTAAGTGTAAACACGCTGAACCAGTTACTGACACAGTCTGATTTTCTGCAGTTATCAGATTATTAAGTGTAAACACACTGAACCAGTTACTGACACAGTCTGATTTTCTGTAGTTATCAGATTATTAAGTGTAAACACACTGAACCAGTTACTGACACAATCTGATTTTCTGCAGTTATCAGATTATTTAGTGTAAACACACTGAACCAGTTACTGACACAGTCTGATTTTCTGTAGTTATCAGATTATTAAGTGTAAACACACTGAACCAGTTACTGACACAGTCTGATTTACTGCAGTTATCAGATTATTCAGTGTAAACACACTGAACCAGTTACTGATACAGTCTGATTTTCTGCAGTTATCAGATTATTAAGTGTAAACACACTGAACCAGTTACTGACACAGTCTGATTTTCTGTAGTTATCAGATTATTAAGTGTAAACACACTGAACCAGTTACTGACACAGTCTGATTTTCTGTAGTTATCAGATTATTAAGTGTAAACACACTGAACCAGTTACTGACACAGTCTGATTTTCTGTAGTTATCAGATTATTAAGTGTAAACACACTGAACCAGTTACTGACCCAGTCTGATTTTCTGCAGTTATCAGATTATTAAGTATAAACATGCTGAACCAGTTACTGACACAGTCTGATTTTCTGTAGTTATCAGATTATTAAGTGTAAACACACTGAACCAGTTACTGACACAGTCTGATTTTCTGCAGTTATCAGATTATTAAGTGTAAACACACTGAACCAGTTACTGACACAGTCTGATTTTCTGCAGTTATCAGATTATTAAGTGTAAACACACTGAACCAGTTACTGACACAATCTGATTTACTGCAGTTATCAGATTATTAAGTGTAAACACACTGAACCAGTTACTGACACAGTCTGATTTTCTGCAGTTATCAGATTATTAAGTGTAAACACACTGAACCAGTTACTGACACAGTCTGATTTTCTGCAGTTATCAGATTATTAAGTGTGTAGTCACTTGTGTAGTCAGTGTAGTCACTCAGCATTGATATGAGTTCTGAGTCATCTCAGCTTCTCTCACCAGCGATTGAGTTGAGGGCACGGTAACCTAACCGACGGTGGTGATGTTTCAAACTCAAACCACTCTCGTTAGTTCTGCCGTTGACAGTTAGCATCGGGGTCACTAGTATCCTCTTTTAGACTCCAAGACGTTTTGTGGTCGGTCAGCTCTCTAACACAGTCATCTTCCATCCTCGAGAAAACTAAGGCATTAGCTACTACTTTAGAACCTCAGGCACAATGTTAACACCCATCACCATAGTCAGATGATCCCTGAAGATTATAAGATACAATTTTCAGGTTTATTAACTTTGGACATCTCTCGTTCGTTAATGCTTGTTATCAAACCTGCTTTTCTTTTTAAAACGTCTACAGAGCTTGCAGTAAAATATTGATAATAGTCATCTTAAGTGATCCAGAGGGGATGGAAAGTGGGGGTGGTCATTTTGCAAGATGAATGGCTTTTGCCATTTCTTTTTTTACCATAGGGATGGCATCCATCAAATCAAGCCCTTCAATCTCCTGGGCCCTGCCTAAAGTCCTGTTGGGCTGGATTTGTTGATCTAGGGACATGCTGTACTTTGAGTAATTACCAATAAGATATTGCTAAGCAATAATTTGAGAAATAACTTATTCAAGGTCTTCAAAGACCTTCAAAGGTCCCTTATTAAAGAAAGTGGTTCTATGTAGAACCATGAACACTCAAAGAACCTTTCGCATGATTAAGGGTTCCTCTACTGTTACAATGTCAAGCTCGTAACAATAGAAGAGCCTTTTGGGGGCCCTTTTTCCATCAATCTAAAGAACACTTTAATCAAGTAAGGGGTTCGTTGAGTGTCCATGGTTCTATACAGAAGCATTTTCTTTACTATAAAACGCTTCAAGAACCATGTGGTAGCCTCCTTGTATCAAATAAGCAGCACTGACCCAATATTGTGTCCATCACATTTAATTAAGGTCATTAAACGGGACTTTCTCCTGACCTCCTGTTATATTTTATATTTGAGTATCTACATCTTCGTTTTATGTACTTAATTCTTTCATGGCACCTCAAACTGTCACCGCTGAAACACAATTCAGAGTATATTCCCTCCCATTTGCTGTGATTATACACTATCATTCCCAAATGCCGTTGATTACAGGTATCACTGGAACTAGAAGTAAATATTTGCCATATTCACCATTTAGAACGCAAGAATTCGTTCACCAATATCTTCATAAGTGTGTTCTTGATAAAGGTCCTAGGAAAAAGTCGCCGTCAGGTTCATGACGTGTTCTTAAAGCGCAGAACTGTTCTCACCTTGAGTTTGTGTAGATTCTCTTCTTACCTAAGAACAAATCCCACATAAGGAAAGCTTTGTAAAAACGCCACAAGGAGACTTTGAGAAGAAAGAAAGGGTCTCATTCACCAAAACTCTTAAGAACCAGTGCGTTGTTATTGTTTGGAAGTGTGGCGCTTAATGCTGGAGTAAAGGTCTGCGCGATGACGTTTCGAACTGGGCTATTTGGGGTAATCTGGGGAAATTACACACTGAGCCACTTATCCTTCTGGGTCTCAGGGGGAGCTGGAACCCAGCCGACTGGGTGGAAGGCAGGATACACCCTGGACAGGTCACCAGCCTATCGTATACATTCATACACACTTATCTAGGGGAAATTTAGTATCTCCAGTTCTGCATGTCTTTGGACTGTGGGAGGAAGCCCACCAGACGCAGGGAAAACATACACAGAGAAAGGACCCTGGTTGCCTGGGTGGGGAATGGAACCCAGGCCGTTCTTGCTGTGAGGCGACAGTGCTACACACTGCACCACCATGCCGCCCAGGGAAATGACAGAGATTATTTATTGTGTATGAACCAGCCAGTCATATCAGGCACGGGGTACAACACCAGGCCTCCTCTGCTGAAGCTAATCCAGCTCGAGTGGGGCTGAAGCCACCCTGTTCAGTCCCGAGACGCAGGCGCAGTCGGTGTTTCTGTGTTTCTTTAGCTGAAGCGGGTTTGTTACCGGGCCGCGGCTGGACGGAGCTCGAGTTACATACAGCACTGTATTACATTACTGCACAGGCTGTGACTGAGAGCAGGAATGACTCTTGACTGAGGAAATCTATCTTCCTCTCTTCCCCTCACTCTCTCGCTGCTCATCGCTCTTTGCTAGGCGATTAAATGAAGCTAATGTGCTAATCTGTTTGTGTGCGTCTCTCTTTGTAAGAGGAGAGTGAGGGAGAATTGATTTTTACTCTTCTAGGAAACAGCAGCAGCACAAACAGAAGGGAGACACCATGGCGCCAGTGTGGACACACACACACACACACACACACACACACACACACACACACACACACAAGCGGACACACTAGCGCTAGCGTACAGCCGGCATTAGAATTGTCATAATTTATCACTAAGACAGACAGACAATTGAAATAACTCAATATTTGAATCACCAATAACCTCCTTCAGCCTAATGAGAAACTGTAGAACGGACTCGGTTTATATCACAATACCTACATTTAGAGTCGGTTATTCATTCAGCCTAATGAGAAACTGTAGAACAGACTCGGTTTATATCACAATACCTACATTTAGAGTCGGTTATTCATTCAGCCTAATGAGAAACTGTAGAACGGACTCGGTTTATATCACAATACCTACATTTAGAGTCGGTTATTCATTCAGCCTAATGAGAAACTGTAGAACAGACTCGGTTTATATCACAATACCTACATTTAGAGTCGGTTATTCATTCAGCCTAATGAGAAACTGTAGAACGGACTCGGTTTATATCACAATACCTACATTTAGAGCCGGTTATTCATTCAGTCTAATGAGAAACTGTAGAACGGACTCGGTTTATATCACAATACCTACATTTAGAGCCGGTTATACATTCAGCCTAATGAGAAACTGTAGAACGGACTCGGTTTATATCACAATACCTACATTTAGAGTCGGTTATTCATTCAGTCTAATGAGAAACTGTAGAACGGACTCGGTTTATATCACAATACCTACATTTAGAGTCGGTTATTCATTCAGCCTAATGAGAAACTGTAGAACGGACTCAGTTTATATCACAATACCTACATTTAGAGCCGGTTATTCATTCAGCCTAATGAGAAACTGTAGAACGGACTCGGTTTATATCACAATACCTACATTTAGAGCCGGTTATTCATTCAGTCTAATGAGAAACTGTAGAACGGACTCGGTTTATATCACAATACCTACATTTAGAGCCGGTTATACATTCAGCCTAATGAGAAACTGTAGAACGGACTCGGTTTATATCACAATACCTACATTTAGAGTCGGTTATTCATTCAGCCTAATGAGAAACTGTAGAACAGACTTGGTTTATATCACAATACCTACATTTAGAGTCGGTTATTCCTTCAGCCTAATGAGAAACTGTAGAATGGACTCGGTTTATATCACAATACCTACATTTAGAGCTGGTTATTCATTCAGCCTAATGAAAAACTGTAGAACAGACTCGGTTTATTTCACGATACCTACATTTAGAGTCGGTTATTCATTCAGTCTAACGAGAAACTGTAGAACGGACTCGGTTTATATCACAATACCTACATTTAGAGTCGGTTATTCATTCAGCCTAATGAGAAACTGTAGAACGGACTCGGTTTATATCACAATACCTACATTTAGAGTCGGTTATTCATTCAGCCTAATGAGAAACTGTAGAACAGACTCAGTTTATATCACAATACCTACATTTAGAGTCGGTTATTCATTCAGCCTAACGAGAAACTGTAGAACGGACTCGGTTTATATCACAATACCTACATTTAGAGTCGGTTATTCATTCAGCCTAATGAGAAACTGTAGAACAGACTCGGTTTATATCACAATACCTACATTTAGAGCCAGTTATACATTCAGCCTAATGAGAAACTGTAGAACGGACTCGGTTTATATCACAATACCTACATTTAGAGTCGGTTATTCATTCAGCCTAATGAGAAACTGTAGAACAGACTTGGTTTATATCACAATACCTACATTTAGAGTCGGTTATTCCTTCAGCCTAATGAGAAACTGTAGAATGGACTCGGTTTATATCACAATACCTACATTTAGAGTCGGTTATTCATTCAGCCTAATGAGAAACTGTAGAACGGACTCGGTTTATATCACAATACCTACATTTAGAGTCGGTTATTCATTCAGCCTAATGAGAAACTGTAGAACAGACTCAGTTTATATCACAATACCTACATTTAGAGTCGGTTATTCATTCAGCCTAATGAGAAACTGTAGAACGGACTCGGTTTATATCACAATACCTACATTTAGAGTCGGTTATTCATTCAGTCTAATGAGAAACTGTAGAACGGACTCAGTTTATTTCACAATACCTACATTTAGAGTCGGTTATTCATTCAGTCTAATGAGAAACTGTAGAACAGACTGGGCTTATATCACAATACCTACATTTAGAGTCGGTTATTCATTCAGTCTAATGAGAAACTGTAGAACGGACTCAGTTTATTTCACAATACCTACATTTAGAGTCGGTTATTCATTCAGTCTAATGAGAAACTGTAGAACGGACTCGGTTTATATCACAATACCTACATTTAGAGTCGGTTATTCATTCAGTCTAATGAGAAACTGTAGAACGGACTCAGTTTATTTCACAATACCTACATTTAGAGTCGGTTATTCATTCAGTCTAATGAGAAACTGTAGAACAGACTCGGTTTATATCACAATACCTACATTTAGAGTCGGTTATTCATTCAGCCTAATGAGAAACTGTAGAACAGACTCGGTTTATATCACAATACCTACATTTAGAGCCGGTTATTCATTCAGTCTAATGAGAAACTGTAGAACAGACTCGGTTTATATCACAATACCTACATTTAGAGCCGGTTATTCATTCAATTCATTGACCGTCTGATATTCCAGTGCTTTTGCTACATTAGCTTCATATTGTGGCGTGGTGGAGAAGGGAGAGACAGTGAACCGATCCATTTTGACAGAAAAAGGCTCTTTTAATTCGATGCCTTAGCACGTAATCACCCAAATGGGTAAATGGACCTGTCTCCCACGCAGCACACGAGGGAATGACATCAACAACAATACAACACACGCACACGGCAGGTGACAACTTATACAGTACAGCTACATAAACCGGTAAGGGAAGACTCAAGCTACATAACACACATAACCAAACACATAACTAATAAATACATGCGCCAACATTACACATAACAGGAACCAATACCGGAGCCGCAGGGGCTCATGGGAAGTAGCACCGTCCCCCTTTGGGCCGACGCTACACAGCCCCCCCCAAGAGGTCAGCCGTACTCGGTGACCCCACTAGGGCACGGCATCGCAGCAGTCACACAACAGTAACAAGTACAGCGCACGAGGCATCTCAGAGTGACATAAGATCCAGAATAACAGAACACCAAAAAAATTATTATTTTTTGAACACCTAAAACACAGAACATATCACACCCCATAATAACCCCACAGCAACCCACAAGGCCCACACAATGGCATAAGCATAACGATAGTCAAACGCAGTCCTGCAGCCGGCGCGGCATTCTCCGCGTGCGCTGCGGTCTGGCCACGGGGGGTACAGAGGGAGCAGTATTAGGGGAAACACTGGGGGAAATGGGAGCAGGAGAGTCCGGGTGACGTCCAGCACCCATAAGTTTAGGCCGGTACGGCGCCAGGCGGTCGCGGTGCACCACCAAGCGCCATCGACCCCAACGGATGCGATAAACAACCTCTCCTATTCGGGAGAGGACCCTGCACGGCCCAACCCATGCCGACTGAAGCTTGGGGCACAGTCCCTTTTTTCTTTGGGGGTTGTACAGCCAGACATCCGAGTCCACAGGCAGAGACGCGCCGTAGCAACGCATGTCATATGCGCGCCTCTGCCTGTTTCCAGCCGCGGACTGGTTCTCCCGGGTCCGTTTGTGCACATCGCGCAGCCGGTCCAGCAAGCCCCTGACAAATGGGGGTCCGGGTGGTGTGTCGTCCTCGCTATCCGGAGGGGCGCCGAAGGCCAGCTCGATGGGAGACCGCAGCTCCCGCCCGAACATGGCCGGCGTGAAACCAGAGGTCTCCTGCACTGCCGAGCGGCAGGCCAACAGTACAACAGACAGCCGCTTGTCCCAGTCGCGCTGGTGTCCTTGTGTAGCAATGGCTAGCTGGGCGGCCAGGGTCCGATTAAATCGTTCGACCAGCCCATCACACTGCGGGTGAAGGGGGGTCGTGCGCGTCTTGTGGACGCCCATGAGTCTGCAGACTTCCCCCATCACCTCAGACTCAAAGTTCCTGCCCTGATCACTGTGCAGGACCTCAGGAACACCGAACCTGCAGAAGAAATTGTCAACCAGGGCCTCAGCTGTCGTAACTGCACTCTGGTCCGGTACAGCGTAGGCTTCCGGCCATTTGGTAAAATAGTCCATAGCTACAATGATGAAACGGTTCCCCGCATCCGTGACGGGGAATGGGCCCAGGATGTCCACCGCCACCCTCTCCATGGGGGACCCAGACTGCATCGGTTGAAGAGGAGCGCGTGCGGCCTTTGCAGGGCCCTTCTTCGCGGCGCAGATGTCACAGCAGTGAACGTGGAGCTCCACGTCAGCACGGCATCCCGGCCACCAGAAGCGCTGCCGTAACCTTCCCAGCGTCTTTGTTATTCCGAAGTGCCCCGAGCCCGGCAACCCATGAACCGCCTGCAGCACCGCGTCACGGAGGCATCGCGGCACTACCGCCTGAGTTAGCGTACGCCCGTTGCTCGGGTCTTCCCACACGTGGCAAAGGATGCCCCTCACGACCCTCATGCTGCTCCAGCTTGACCGAATGGCTTTGGCCACGGGGCCCAACCGCACTGCAACGTCCCAGTCCGGTAATAAACCCGTCTCAACACCGCGTAACGCCCACTCCAACTCTTCTACAGTTCTACTCTCGGCGCGCTGGCAGTACACGCAGCTCAACTCTGTACACGGACGACGGGACAAGGCGTCAGCGTTCCCATGGCTACGACCCGGACGATGCTCAGCCGTGTAATCAAACTCCTGCAGTCTCGTGAGCCACCTCGCGAGCTGCCCCTCCGGTTCTCGAAACCGCATTAGCCAAAGCAGTGATGCATGATCAGTGCGCAGTTTAAACGGGACACCGTAGACATACGTCCGAAAATGGCGAAGTCCTTCCACGACTGCTAACAGCTCCCGCCGCGTCACACAGTAATTGCGCTCCGCCTTATCTAGCCGCCTGCTAAAGTAAGCAATCACCCGTTCCGACCCATCCTGCATCTGTGACAGTACAGCGCCCAACCCGTGATCACTGGCGTCAGTGTCAACCACGAATTGCCCCGACGGTATGGGGTAGGCTAAGACCGGCGTGCTGCACAATTTTTCCTTCAGTGTGAGGAAAGCTCTATCCGCCTCGTCGGACCAACGAAGCCTGGTACCACTGCCACCCGTCAAGCGATGCAACGGCGCGGCAATCTCCGCAAAGCCCTTCACAAACCGCCTGTAGTACGACGTGAACCCCAAAAAACTGCGTACCTGGCGTACCGTGCGGGGAGTGGGCCAGTCGCGAACCGCAGCCGTTTTGTCTGGGTCAGTGGCGATGCCCTCCCCGCTCACTACGTGCCCAAGGAAACTAACCCGTCGTTGGAGCAGGTTACACTTGGCTGGGTTAAGTGAGAGACTCGCCTCTTTAATAAGGCCCAACACCAGCTCCAGATTGGCCAACGCAGCCTCAAACCCGGCAGCGTGTACCAGCACATCGTCCAAATAAACAACGCACTTTTCCCTAGCGACCCCCACTAAAACACGCTCCATGAGGCGCTCAAAGGTCGCCGGTGCGTTGCAGAGCCCGAAGGGCAAGACGGTGAACTGCCACAGGCCCGTGCCGATGGAGAAGGTCGTCTTCTCTTTCGCAGTATCCGCCAAGGGAACCTGCCAGTACCCGCTGCGGAGATCTAACGAACTGAACCAGTCCGAACCTGCTAGCCGTTCCAAGGTGTCGTCAACCCTCGGCATGGGGTACGAATCAGCCCTCGTCACCGCGTTCAACCGACGGTAGTCAACGCAAAACCGCCAGCTGCCATCCTTTTTCTTGGCCAGCACAACCGGCGCGGACCACGAACTGCTCGACGGCTCTATTACCCCCGCGGCGGCCATCTCGTTAATCTGTTGCTCCGCTGCCAAGCGCTTGGCGAGCGGAAGACGGTGCGGCCTCAGCCGAACAGGTAACGCGTCTCCTGTGTCAATCGCATGAACCGCGAGTCCCGTCGTCGAGCACTCACGCTCACTGACCGCAAAAACCCCTCTAAACCGGTCGAGTAGCGCCCACAGCAACTGGCCCTGCCCTTCAGACAGCCCTGCGCGGCTACGCTCCCACAGATCGCGAACCGGGTCCACACTAAACGGCGCTGTTGTGTCACTCCCCGCCTGACGCACGGCTACATTACACGGCGTTCCTGCCATCTCAGTACCCCCGTGAACGGCGACCCTGCGGCCATTTAGAGTCAGGTTACTGCTGCCGAAATCAAACACCGCCCCCACTCGTTCCAGGAAATCGCCGCCTAAAATGCATGCGTCCATGATGCCCCCAACCCAGAAGGACTGAGTCCACGGCCCGTGTCCGAAATTGAGCGTCACGGAAACGCACCCGACCAGCTCAAATCGGTTACCCGTCACAGTAGTCAACTCAGTGCGCCTACCCGAAAGTGCTAAGGCCTCCCCCACGTCATCCGGCAACAGGTCAGGCCTAAGCAGAGAGACCGACGACCCCGAATCGATAAGCGCAAGAAAAGAATTACCGTTCAACTCACATTTTATGTAGTAGCCCGGCAGCCCCGTAACTCGTGAGATAATGCTGGGGGGTTCCGTGAGACGTCGTGGAGTCGCCGCGCCCCTCACCGGGCGGCTCCCGTCTCATTTCCCGACGACTTACACGTGTTTGCTTTGTGACCGATCTCGCCACATCTCCAGCAGGTTAGCTTCTTGTCAGGAGGTCCGACCCGAGGTCGCGCCATCGTGTCCCATCCGTCGCCTTTTCCGGAGAGTATCGTCTCAGCTCTGGTCGCCTCGTCCACTGCAGCGTTGATGGTGATTGGGTTCGCCAGCCGGACGTGCATCCGCAGTTCACCTGGCTCCAGCGCGCGTACAAAGCGATCGAGGGAGAGCTGTTGTTGGGCCTCCCGGGGGAAGGACGGGTAGGCCTGCCGCACCAGCAGTGCCACTTCAGAGGCCAAGACGCCTATCCGCTCGCCCCGGTTCCGTCTCCGGTTGGCAAGTAGCAGTTTCGCCGCCGACTCATCAGGCTGTCTCCCGAAGCGCGTCATCAGTGCTCTTTTCAGCAGCGCGAGCTCGCGCCGACACTCAGCAGGTAATTCCACCAGGACCCTGAGCGCTGGCCCCTGAAGCACCAAGCAGAGCTGTGCCGCCGTCTCCGCGTCGGACCACCCCTCGCAGCTCGCCACGACCTCTAGTTGGGCCTCGAAAGCCGCCCAGTCGGCGTCGCCGTTGTAGCAAGGAAGGCTAAGCCGTCGCGTCGTGCTAGCCGCCGTGCTAGTCGCCGTCCCCGTTGCCTGCGTGTGAGGAGTGGGCGGGGTCACCGCCTCTGTCGCCCGCCGTGCTGAGCGCTGTAGGTCGCTGTCATTCGGGCCGTCCAGTTGTTGCCTCTTCCTTGTCGCACCGCCCGGTTTCTCCGTCTCTCTCCTCAGCCGTTCGAGTTCCTCCGAGATGCGTCTCATTTCGTCTCGCAGGACCACTTCCGACACCAATTGTGGCGTGGTGGAGAAGGGAGAGACAGTGAACCGATCCATTTTGACAGAAAAAGGCTCTTTTAATTCGATGCCTTAGCACGTAATCACCCAAATGGGTAAATGGACCTGTCTCCCACGCAGCACACGAGGGAATGACATCAACAACAATACAACACACGCACACGGCAGGTGACAACTTATACAGTACAGCTACATAAACCGGTAAGGGAAGACTCAAGCTACATAACACACATAACCAAACACATAACTAATAAATACATGCGCCAACATTACACATAACAGGAACCAATACCGGAGCCGCAGGGGCTCATGGGAAGTAGCACCGTCCCCCTTTGGGCCGACGCTACAATATACAAAGAACATAATCTAATACACTGCAGCCAAAAAAAAAAAATACTTACTCTGTTTACACACTTTCTGAGCCATAAAACACAGTAATAGGAAAATACCCAGTCACATATCAGGTGAATTTGATTATTTTATCTGTATGTAACAGAAGAATAATAAGCACTTATCGATCAGACCTGTGCTGTGAATGAACTTACTAGTTCACTCAGAAAAGTCACAGTGCATCCAACACTAAATGAAGCCAAATGGATATTATATATAGTCATAGGAAAACAGTAGCACACAGAAAGCTGTGGTTATACACTGATATGTTTCCCTCTGGCCAATGTGGACATGCATGTACTGTGACCCCTCTGGGGGCAGATTTAAATGAGATAAAGCGGCCATTGGCAAAATCTCAGAATGGATTGCTGGCAAAAAGGCTAACAATCAAGCGAAAGCTATCCCATTCAGCATAACCAAGCTAGCAAACTACCTCACCTGTCATTTGTTTGTGCATTTGGTGTTCAACTACTCATGCTAACAATGCATGTATAGGTACTCCCAGTATGTACAACCAGCATGAGGTAAATAAAGCAGTGTGGTTGGCCTAGTGTAGAGGGTAGCACCTCTGCTTTCTCCTCTGGTTCAATCCCCACCTGGGTAAGCACCCCACACTATACCAGCAAGAGTCCTTGGGCAAGATTCCTAATACTACCTTCGCCTACCTGTGTAAACTCATCAAGTATGACACTTTGGATAAGGGTGTCTGCCAAATACCGTAAATGTAAATAAGAACCACGCTTTCTCAAAGACATTAGCTCAGAAAAGCAGGACAGAGATTTCACTGAGCTTTGGGACACAGTGGGGACTACATCACCATATATGCAGAGCCTGTTTCAATTTATTCCTCTGTATTTATGATGCAGATGCAGCGTTGTAGCACTCCCATACTGGGAGTGTTGGACTTAAACAAGAGTGCTCGTTTGAATACTAGGCCACACCCAGACGGTTTATAGACTGGCTAAATCATGGGATTTAGCTGATGCCGGATTCTTTTAATTAAAACTTAGCTCACCGTGTTCTTTGGGACTTTACAGCAACTGGCAACCTGTCATAACTACACTGAATTGTTTTTGGTAACTTCAAGTACTTCAAGTATACACTGTGTGGGTGTCACACATCCATACGGTTTTGAGGCTTCCACGGACTCCATCTCCCAGAATGCTCTGGGAGATCACCTGACTGCTGATGCCTCTTAGCACTCCAATCATCGCTCACTTTCACCCAAGTAGTAATCTGGTGTCTTGTTAGATTTAGTGCAAAGCCCAGGCTTTTAGAGTAGAATCTGTATTGGTATTGCATCTTCCTGTGAGAGGCATTGAGCGTTTTCTTCTGATTGCCCTTCTGTGATTGTTTACCTGCGTTTGATTTCTTTGACTTTGTCTTTTTACCTCTGTCCTTCGGATCCGGTTGCCTGGTTGTGCTATGTTCTCTCTGGATTTGACCTGGATTTGCTAAGGCCCCTCTCAATAAAGCCATATACTTTGGATTAACCACTAAAGTCGGACTGGTTTGGTTGCGTTACTGTGGGTGTATTACCTATGAACGCAGATGAACAGATACAGCACGAATGCATATCGTTGCTGTCCAAAGTAAACACGTATCTCAACTTTCATTGATTTTTAGTTTACTGCATCATTTGAACCCTGTGGCTGTCCTCTACATTGTGGGACATTTTCATGATGAATGGATTAATAGCAATGCTCTAAAACTACTTAGAATCTCTTCACGTTCACTTACGTTAAAAGTAATAAAGGTTTTTGCCCTCTTCTGTAAAGCTACCATCATGGAGATGCTTGTTTTTTCTTCAGACAGTGACGATACACACATAGACCCACCTGTGAGACATGATCTTGAAGGCATCTGGTTGGTAACACTGGACGTTCTCCATCTGAAAGGGGTCTGCGTCACAGATCTTGTCATCCGTTCGGCCGTAGTTGGCCGTCTCGATCATGATGACATCGCTTCCTGGGCAGCGGAGTTCTATGGGGTAGCCTTCACACGCTAGCTCCCTTCGCATCAGACCAAACGGCATGGCCGCCCTGCTCAGACCTGAGTCAGAGGGAGAGAGATGTCAAGAGATTAGCTACCATCAGAATTTTACAACCATCGCAATTTAAATCTTATAGTGAGAAAATAGCTCAAATGTATAAAAGGGAGAAGATGGTGTTAAATGTTGGCAAGGACCACCACACAGCCAGCTAAAACACCCCCAGACTTCATTGGGGAACGACTGAAAGGAAAAGAAGAAGAAAACATGAAACGCTGGACGTCCCACAAGGTAGACCTTGAAGCCGAAATGCACAATGAAAATTTAGACGCTCACGAAAGCAAAGGGATAAACTAAGTTTGCAAGCGAGCAGGCTATCCCACTCAGGCTAGCTTCTGAGGTGCCTGCAGCCATATTCCCACAGGTTGCCATGGAAACCAGACCAGCGCACTGCAGGGAGATGGAGTTTCCAGCTAAAGTGCAAGAGCTCAGACAAAGGGAAAGAAAACACACACACAAAGAAAACCCCCGAAAGACTATCCGCAGGTTTATCCATCGTTATGGCAAGACGATCACAAATAACCCAGTCTTTCCCACATCCTGGCCAGTCTGTGAGGAGCTCTGCAATCTGTTGATGTTTCTTCAAAGACGCCATTCGACAGGATTGCTGTATGTGAGGATGGAAATCTGGATGCTGACAGCCTCGTCTCTACAGTCGAGTATTAGTGAAGGATTGTTTACAAAAATCACATGCATACTATTTTCACTCAGCCAAAACGTTTTGCACTGGAGCTATTAAGCTAATGCAGCTAACAAGTAATGAAAGCCTGTAATCCACCAATTAGAATGGTGCTAATTGTTCTCCCAAACCACCACACACTTGCTTCAAATTGTGTGGAGCTGTTCTCTAACAGACACGATACGTGGTTCCTGACATTGTGTGATACGCTGTTGGTGTAAACGTGGACAAAAGAAGGGACAAAATGCAGGCGACTCCCGTCCATTTATTAGATAACAGTTTCTTTTCTGTTCCTTTAATTTAGGGCAATGAAATCAGCCTGAGCTCTTTCGAGGCAGAGGCACAATGAGATACAGACAATGAGGAAGAAGGCCTAGAGGCAATGCCCTGATTGCCCACCACAGTGTTCCTTCTCCTCTCATAAACAGAGGAGAGAGAGGCTGGCACTGCTGGAGCTGGCCTTGGCTGAGTTTAAAAAGCTCACACAGGCCAGATCTGAGAGGAGGTCCAGCAATTAAAGAGGGACAGCCAGACCATTATCAAGCTCAGAGGAACAACAGGAGCTACAGGAGCTACAAGAGGTTGTTGGTTGGTGTACCATAGTGGGTAATGCTGCTGATGGGGTTCCATTTCATGCCTGGGAAAGAACAACATACTATAGAAACAATAAGAGTCCTTGGGCAAGATGCCTAACGCATTCATTCGTCTACATCTGCAACACGATTAAACTGTACATCGCGTCTGCCAAATCCCTTAGATGTGAAGGCAAAAAGGACAACCGGTGCCTGCAAGCTTAGATGGCAAAGCTGAAAGAAAATGGAGCAACAACAGAGGGAGGACCTTCAAGGAAAACAGCTATGCTTGGCTTGTACATTCTCAGAAAATAAAGGTACTAAACTGTCTCCTGGGCAGTTCAGCTCTTGTCACTGGGGTGGAATCCTTAAGGGTCCATCTCAGTACCTTTAGTTAGGGAACATAACTGAACCATAATCCACTGAAATGATCTGTTCTAAGCTGTACTGACTCCACACACCCCGCCTCGCCTCGCCTCCAGGCTTTTATTCTACTGTTCTGTTTTAAAACATTCGATTATGAAAAGGTACAAATACCAATTTTTCACCTGGAGGAACTGATTTAAGGTTCAAAATCAGACCTTAAAACCACTGTAGAACCTTTTTGGTTCCATTGTCCAAACATTTTTTCTTTCAGTTTGATCAATACGTGAAGGCAATACCGAAGCCTTTGCTTCAACTTCTAAGGATATATATCGCCTATAACGGAGATGATGAGGAAGCCACATGATAATCCACACAAGTGCCATGAACCTCCACTCTCAGAAGTTGTAAAAGTTGCTGAATAATAAGCCTTAATATGTATTAAGCCAGGGATTGTTGTCCATCTAGTGCAGGGGTCAGCAAACTGCTGGTCACCATAGCAATGACAACAATCTCGCTTAGCTGGTAGCTAATGAAAAGACAAAGAGAAAGATTTAAGATCTTCTTCTTTCGGCTGCTCCCTTTAGGGGCCGCCACAGCGGATCATCTGCCTCCATCTTGCCCTATCCACTGCCTCCTCTAATTTTACACCAACCATCTCCATGTCCACCTTCACTACATCCATAAACCTTCTCTGAGGTCTACCTCTTCTCCTTCTGCCCAACATTCTTTGACCAATGAAAGAGAAAGATTTAAGATAAGCATCGATAATTTGGAGACGAACAGAATTATTTGCATTCATAATCAACTGACAAACGCTAACAAGTCGCAAAGATAAAGGCATTCTCTTTTGTTCTAATTTGTTCATTCCACCTTAAATAGTACCTGAGGTGCCAGAATGAAACTGCGGCATCATATAAGGTGGAAGGGGAAATTTGAACAAGAAGCTGGTGAATGAGAAGTGACTTCAGCTGCGTAAGACGTTGTTAAGAGACATTTTACAAGAAACTGTCCTACTTTTGAGGAAAAGTTTCCAGCTGGAGATGCGAGAAAAGCAGTTATATCTGAGCTAAAGCTTAAAGCAGAGCAAAGTAAGTCTGACTTTTTTATGTTTGGTCTTTACTACAACATTAGCACATAATGAGACATATTTACCACCAAGATGCTTAAACGTTACTTCAATAAAATGGACATGAATTGTTGTGCCTCCCAAAGTGGTTTGATTTTTGTTGAAAGGACCAAATGGCTCTTCTAAATATATGAGTTGCCGACCCCTGCTCTAGGCCATCGCCCACCAATCATCCTCTTTTATATCCCCAATGGGCTTCATCTACTCAAAAAAGGTATTCCGATTTTTTTGTATTCTTTTTTTTTGCTGTTTCTTGACCATGAAATAAACTCTAAATTGTATAGAATACAGACTCTAATGTGAATGCACAATGACTTACATTTCTATTTGATTTACATTCTCTATTTTGTACAGATTTTAAAGTGTCGATACAGAATACAAAACAAATGTAATTCATTTTGTAACCAAATATGTCATGAATTGTATTATATGGTAAACCCTCAAAATTCTGTCAGAGCCTGAACAAAGTTACATTTAAATATTTAGGTTATATGAAACAAATATTTACAGATCTCTACACAGCCAGAACAAACATACTACTCAGGAACATTTTCTGGTCATCAAGGTATAAACAGTGTAAATGTACCTTCAAAGGTACAGTGACAGGTTTAAAGTCCTTCTGTGTAGCCTAATTTAGAGGAAATCTACATATTTATACTAAAGTTTTAAGCAGAGCAATATAAAGGCCTGGAGACGAGATGGCATGTAAGGAAACTTTTAAAAAAATCAAAGTTCTTTGGAACAAGGTATCATTATGTTCTGAGGATGTACCCTTGAGGACACCACCCCCGTGACTACAGGGGTACCAGTGACAGTTTATCACCACACCACCACACTCAGCTTCACATCACCCGTAGGAATCATCAGGCAATGCCCTCACCATCAGATTGAACACGGGGGTCCCCCAAGGATGTGTACTGAGGCCCCTCCTATTCCCTCTGATGTCCCACGACTGCACACTGTCGCACAGCTCCAACCTCTTTGGAGTTCGCGGTTCGCGGATGACACGACTGTGGTGGGTCTCATCACCAACAATGATGAGACAAACTACAGGAGTGAGGTGAGCCACCTGGCCTTGTGGTGTAGACACAACAATCTCCATTTGAACATTGAAAAGATGAAGGAGATCATTGTGGACTTCAGGAGAACGTGCACCCAGCACGTTCCTCTGACCATCAATGGTGCTGCTGTGGAGAGGGTGAACAGCACCAAGTTCCTGGGTGTGCACATCACAGAGGACCTCTTTTAGGCCAACAACACAGCATCACTGCCCAGAAGGGCTCATCAGTGCCTCTACTTCCTCCGCAAACTGAGAAAAGCCAGAGCACCAGCCCCCATGATGTGCACCTTCTACAGAGGTACCATCGAGACGTGACCCCCACTGCCCAGTACTGAACTCTGACAGTATTGGTCAAACACAGGTTCCTGACCCCCCACTGCCCAGTACTGAACTCTGACAGTATTGGTCAAACACAGGTTCCTGACCCCCACTCCCCAGTACTGAACTCTGACAGTACTGGTCAAACACAGGTTCCTGACCCCCACTCCCCAGTACTGAACTCTGACAGTACTGGTCAAACACAGGTTCCTGACCCCCACTCCCCAACACTAAACTCTGATAGTATTGGTCAAACACAGGTTCCTGACCCCACTCCCCAGTACTAAACTCTGATCGTATTGGTCAAACACAGGTTCCTGACCTCACTCCCCAGTACTGAACTCTGACAGTATTGGTCAGACACAGGTTCCTGACCCCCACTCCCCAATACTGAACTCTGATCGTATTGGTCAAACACAGGTTCCTGACCCCCACTCCCCAGTACTGAACTCTGACAGTACTGGTCAAACACAGGTTCCTGACCCCCACTCCCCAGTACTGAACTCTGACAGTATTGGTCAAACACAGGTTCTTGACCCCCACTCCCCAGTACTGAACTCTGACAGTATTGGTCAAACACAGGTTCTTGACCCCCACTCCCCAGTACTGAACTCTGACAGTACTGGTCAAACACAGGTTCCTGACCCCCACTCCCCAGTACTGAACTCTGACAGTATTGGTCAAACACAGGTTCCTGACCCCCACTCCCCAATACTGAACTCTGACAATACTGGTCAAACACGGGTTCCTGACCCCCACTCCCCAATACTGAACTCTGACAATACTGGTCAAACACAGGTTCCTGACCCCCACTCCCCAGTACTAAACTCTGATAGTACTGGTAAAACACAGGTTAGTGACCCCCCACTCCCCAGTACTGAACTCTGACAGTACTGGTCAAACACAGGTTCCTGACCCCCACTCCCCAGTACTGAACTCTGACAGTACTGGTCAAACACAGGTTCCTGACCCCCCACTCCCCAAAACTGAACTCTGACAGTACTGGTCAAACACAGGTTCCTGACCCCCACTCCCCAGTACTGAACTCTGACAGTACTGGTCAAACACAGGTTCCTGACCCCCACTCCCCAGTACTAAACTCTGATAGTATTGGTCAAACACAGGTTCCTGACCCCCACTCCCCAGTACTAAACTCTGATAGTACTGGTCAAACACAGGTTCCTGACCCCCACTCCCCAGTACTGAACTCTGACATTCTCAGTGGCCGTTACGCACTCATCACTAACTGACCCATAAGCTCAGTCTAACTGCACGACTGTTTATATTTGCACTATTTATACCCACAGACCTTGATCTGTATGTGCCTTACGTACATTTAGTGTTCATTTCAGGATCTAATATAAATAATATAATATTTTTTGTTTTTATTTTTAATCTTTTTTCTGTTCATTTTTATATTTGGTGTTTAGTGTTTTTAAATTCACACTTTTACTGTTTACTGTCTATTTAATGTTATTGCTACACCACCGGGTCTGAGAGTAACGCAGTTTCAATACTTTGTACATATTGTATTATTGACAATAAAAGCTGACTTGACTTGACTTGAGTCTCCATCTAAACATCTCTTCATCGCCTGTAAGACCCAGCAATCCCTGGACTCCTTCTTTCTTCCACTCGCCTCTGGCTGCAAAGCAGAGCCTCCCCTAACATAATATTTACCTGCTGTACCATCCCCTGTGAAAAAGTGCCCCCCTTTGACAAAGGCCACAGAGATGCTCTGCAGGTGTGGACTAGCCCCCTGACACAGTCCCTCCTCCAGACAAACCAGAACAGGCAGAGATGAAGGTGATACGTGTTACCATGTACACTACGGCTGCACCACGAGCTGTGTTTTAGAACACGAGCGCGACCTCAGAAACCGCCCTGTCCTGGACTATTAGCCTTTAAAATGCTTAAAACGTCATTATTCTCACTCCCAGGGGGTGAAAAGTGCGTCGACTGTATGGTAAAGTGTGTGCATCTGTAATGACGAGCGTCAACAACAAACCTCCACCAGCTTTTTACAGAATTAAATACATATTTATTTACATTAGTAGGACAGTAGTGAAAATAAACGTGTACATATTAATACAGAAAGTAGCTGCTTTTCACGATTTTTATAATGCACAATAGTGGATGGTGCTTTTGTCATTTATCTGTTGACTTATTTTTGCTGTTTTCTTCAAAGGGACGTTTGTGCATAACATTTTACTGTAGATAAGTTCATAAGGCTACATATCACCTACATAAGCTTGTCATAACAACTGACATAACAATGATTGACTATAAAAAATATGCATAAATGCTTATTCCAATAGATGTCATGCGATATAAAAGGTATGTTTGCCAGTTTTGATCAAAGATAGCTAAAGCAGCTTTTATGACAGCATAAGCATTTGTAAATGTTTATGTCAGCGTTATGTCAGTAGTCGCAACGAGCTTGCGTAAATGTCATATAGCCTTATGAACAGTCCCTTGCAGTAGAGTGTTACCGATTTCTGTTTACTCAGCAAATAAAGGTCTTTACTTGCAGCACATCCAGTTAGAGCGAAACTGTTTTCTTGATAATTTAGCACTTTTTATATTGTTATTATTGCATTTTATGTGCATATCATGCAGCCCTAATGTAGCCGCTGAGGAATTAATGAAAACAACTGTTGAGACGTCAAGTTGAATAAAACATCGCGATGAAAAGTCTTAATGCTATAATGATCCCAAACAAGTCTTCCATGTTGAAGCTTAAGTCATTCTTGTATATGGACAACAGAAACAATACTTTTTTAGATGACTGTGTTTAAAGTTATACCCAAAACCGAGTGCATACTGACTATCAAATAAGAAATGTTATGATAATCAATTTTAACCGAACCGGACATTGCAAAATTCAGTGCAATCCGACGCACTTTCACAGCCTTAATGACTATGGAATGGGAGAAGAATCCAACAGAAATCCTACATGTGGACTTCTGCACAATGCTTCATGAGCTAAGGGTAGCCAACATCGCAATTTCTAATTTTTTAAGTGATCCTTATTAGTCCAACAACAGGGAAATTCCACCTCCGCTTTTAACCCATCCATGAAGTGAAACACCACATACACACTAGGGGGCAGTGAGCACACTTGCCCGGAGCGGTGGGCAGCCCTATCCATGGTGCACGGGGAGCAGTTGGGGGTTAGGTGTCTTGCTCAAGGACACCTCAGTCATGTGCTGTTGGCTCTGGGGATCAAACTGGCAACTTTCTGGTCACAGGGCCAGTTCCCTAACCTCCAGCCCACGACTGCCCCCCCTTGGGAAGTTTTATCCCAAATTTAGGCTTTGTCCAATTCTTCCATGTGCTAGCTAGGTCTTACAGGGCCAGCACTTGCCTCCTGCTAACACGACGTCAGTGGACAGCTAAACGTGCTTGGAGGAGAACACTAATTCCGTTACACCAGCCAACAGACGCCTGCCTTTAAATTCAAATGAAATTAAAACCACACTTTTTTTAGTGTTCATGTATTTTGAGCTGTTTCAAACCAGCAAACGTTTCTGCCTGTGCTTCTTGGAAAAGATCAAGTAGAGCCCATTTGGCATCGCAACCTACTCACAAAGATTCCTAGTGGTGTTATCCACTACACTAACCAGCCATGACCATCATGACACTCAATGTCACCTTACCTTAAAATCAGTAATAAGACATAAAATATGCAAACACAAAACATTAGCAACATTAGTAGCTATTCAAGTTGGTAAGCGAGGTAATTTCTTAAAATTGTGTAATCGAGTCCTGTATGCAAATGAGTGGGGGAGGTTTAGGAACAGCCTAGGAAAAGGCTCTGGAACCCACGGTGCTAAAGTTAGTGACTGACATGCCTGTAAACCTAGTGAAGAAGACAGCAGATGGCCGGAGGGAATGTACGGCTGAAGAAGATCTGCGAGGTGGGCAGGGGAAAGGTAATGAAGAGTATAGCTCAATCAGCAGACTTGTAACATGGTCAGTATGTTTAGAACGTGCTGCAGAGCTCTGAATAAGTTGAAGTCAGGAGTTAAGGTTGTTAGGGATGTCCTCCAGGATGGCATTACAGTAGTCAATGCGTGATGTGACCAAAGCGTTGACTAAGACCTCAGTGGGGTGTGGTGTTGAAACAGCAAGGTCTGGAGATGTTTCACAGGTGGAAAAAGGCACTCTGGGAAACATTGATAATACGACTGGAGGAGATGAGGGTACCCCAGGGCTCTTAACTACTCCAGCAATGGGGAGCAAACAAATATTAGCTTTAGAAAGTGTAGATTTAGACTGCTGCTGTTAGGACAAAACCTTATATCTCTGAAATAAACTTTACAGGAGAAGGAAAAAACCTATTTTACTTTCGATGTAAGTCAAGTGAACCAGATGTTTTTCCAAGTCATTTTGGGCCCTTTCTATTGGTCCATTCATCATGAAATGTACAGACAATATAAAGGGCAATAGGCATTTTCAAATTATGTCAAAAACTGGAAAACAGCAAAAATGGACATGTAAGGTTTTTTCTGACAGTAGCAATATGTATATCATGGAGATAAGCAGTGAGGATATTAACGGGGGGAGGGGGGTGGAGGCTGGCACCGTGGATGCAGTATACATAGAGCTCTGTATTATCAGCATAACAGTGAAAATGGATAGCGGAGGGTATTGCCAAGAGGGAGGAGGTAAATGATGAATAGGAGTGGCCCCAGGACTGAACCCTCTGGAACTCCATGATGAAGTGTGAAGCTTTCTGACTGATAATAACCCACTTAAAAACCAGGAACATTAGAGGGCTGTCATTCACACATGGAACCCCCTTAATGGTACTGTACCGGGATGCATGTATCAATACATGCCAGGACCCTGCAAACCGTATATGGCATTCTCAGCATGAACAGTCAACAGCCTCTTTATTTCTAAATCATATACCAGCGTGCAGTCGCGCATCACAGAATTTGAAAACTCAACCATACAAACACAAATGTTTTGTTCTGCCAGCTGTAGCTCAGCTTTAGAAATTATATACAATTCTCTAGAATTACATACAAAATACACTGTGATATTTCCATCCAAAAAAATAAACAAAAAAAAGTCCCTCGACCATAATCTAGATGTCTTTGTATTTTACAGTAATGGTTAAGTAAGGTTTCTGTTCATGTGAGCCCTTCTGCCAATTTCCTGAGTACTGCACTGAGTCTCCAGCAGGTAAACTGCTATGTCAGCTTTATCAAGATCCTTGCTTATGTACATAACCCCTTCCCATTTAATTAGCGTCAAATTCCCAGATCCAAGAACATGTACGAAGCAGGCTTCACGCAGTCAGTTTATAAAACCCAGGTGAATTTTCCACTGCAGTACCTACCTTGCTCAGAGGGGGCGATGTTGCTAAGCGAGGCAGCAAACATCCACAGTAACCATAGTGACAGTGCCATGGTGGCAGGTAGGAAAAGGGCAGGGCCAGGTGGAGCGGGGCGGAGTCAGCCACTCAGTTTCCCTCTCGGTTCAGACGATGCTAAGGGGAGAAAGAGAGAATACACCAGGCCGTAAGAGCTTGTGTGAGGGAGTGTGTGATATGAGTATGTGTCACTGTGTGTTTTCGGACGGATTGATGAGGGCTGACCCAATTCTGTCTGCCATCATTACTCTCAGAGACCCTCAGGAACACACACACTCCTAAAAAGCCTGCATAACAGTAGTCAGTGGCATGTTATAACCCCACACATACAAAGTGCACAGTAGCCCCTGTAGATTATCTATAGGTGTTTACATTGTTGACAGACTGTCCGTTGAAACTCAGGGTTAGTATTTGGACCAGAGTGAGGAACAGGAGTAGGTTTAGTGCTCCAAAATGTTCTAAATGTTTGCATTAATCATTGAGATGGGCTACTTATTTACAGTGGTGGTCATAGGAAACAGGGGTCGCCATGACTACAACACAAATATAGACATTTTATTTACCATCCAGAACCACCAGAGAACCTACACGAGTCTTCTGAGCTTTATATGGAATGCTGATGATGGAAAACAGTGGAAAATCTGGAATAATCAGTTTTCTTTGGGGACTATTTTGCCGCACAGCGCCCCGCATATTATGTATCCCTCCACCACGAATGGAGTTTACGGCCAAAATGTTCTCAAAACTATCATAAAACAGCGTCTCAGTCATCGGGCAGCGAATTTATAGCCTTTTCATGTAGGAACTTTCTGTGAGGGAGCTTTTAGAGGTGGACGTCTGGTTCCCATCACCTCCACTGTGAACAGTTCTGATTCTCTAGAATGGAAGATTTACGGTGTGTTTAATAGATATTTAGTTGAATGTAAGTTAAAGGTAGATTAAATCTACATCTACAAAGCATCTAAATTGTACTCTCCAAATAAAATGTTACTAAAATGCTGAATTGAATTCCAGTCCAATTGAATAACAATTTAAATGGCCAGTTTTATTACACACTTCTATAACCTATAAACAGCTCAACTAGTTTACATTGAAGTCCCTGTAGTTACTGAATAATAAGCCTTAGTATGTAATAAAGCTGGATTTTAAGGGGTTAAATATTACTTTGTAAGCCTTAAAATACACTATTATAGACAATTCTACTACATAAGATTGACATAAACATGCCAAAACATGTAATTAGAGATGTCAGATTTTATGAGTTGGCATTTCAGCAATATAACCGTATCATTTTACCTTTACAGACAGTCGTAATAACAGATGACAATGTTTGATGTCATGACAGCTAATGCCACATCATGTCTTATGATAAATAACATGACAAATAATGGTAATGGTAATATGACACTGTGATATTACTAGACATGTCAGTCAGGATCACGTACGACAGTGTCCGTGGCATGTCTACGGCAGAGTAACGTGGCACCACACTGAATACTTGCTTCACGCAACAACACTTTTAAGAGAAAAACACAGTTTATTCCTAATTATTCCCCGCCCCCTTTGGGGGGAGTCGTGGGCTGGAGGTTAGGGATCTGGCCCTGTGACCGGAAGGGACCAGTTCAATCCCCAGAGCCGACAGTCCATGACTGAGGTGTCCTTGAGCAAGACACCTAACCCCCAACTGCTCCCCGGGTGCTGTGGAAAGGGCTGCCCACCGCTCCGGGCAAGTGTGCTCACTGCCCCCTAGTGTGTGTGTATTCACTAGTGTGTATGTGGTGTTTCACTTCATGGATGGGTTAAATGCGGAGGTGGAATTTCCCCGTTTGTGGGATCAAAAAAGTATCGCTTAAGCTTAATACCACAGCAGTATTTGAATGAAATGCCAGCATGGTTTAGGAATGAGGCCCCAAGACGTTTTTCTTTGTTTTAATTATAGATATTTTGAGCTTTTATTAAAATATCCAATCACAGTTCACATCAGCATAAACGGAGATTGAGAGATGATGCTGTGCAATACAATAAGGTCACACTGAGCATGCATATGCGTTTATGTGTGTCTGAATTTCGCAAAATCCACCATAAACTACTTCAAGAAACATATTGTCACATATTGTTGCATCTCCAACATAGTAACTTTACAGGAGAGGGCAAAAACACTCTTGCGTTCAATGTAAGTTAATGGAAAGAATTTTTCTCCAAGTGATTTTGGGGCCTTTCTATTGGTCCAATCATCATGAAATTGATATAGAAATGATATAGAAAAATGGTGGTTGGTTAGTGTAGTGGGTAACACCTCCGCCTTCTACGCTGTAGACTGGGGTTCAATCCCCCACCTGGGTAACCACCCTACACTATACCAATAAGAGTCCTTGGGCAAGACTCCTAACACCACCTTGGCCTCCCTGTGTAAAATGATCAAATTGGAAGTCGCTCTGGATACGAGCGTCAGCCAAATGATGAAAAGGGCCACAAATGGAGAAACATGGTTTTCGTTGGGCAGCGACAACATGCCGAAGCTTTAGAAACCGCCCGCCAGTCGTCTAACTTGAACATAACTGAAAATACCTACTTTATTTTAATGTAAGTCAATGTAAAATATTTTATTCCAAGTGAATTTGGAGCCTTTCTATTGGTCCAATCATCATGACATTTTAAAGCGATGTGACGGACAGCCGGAGGGTTTAAATTATGCAATAAACTAAGAATCAATAAAAATACACGTTTTTCATTGGACAGGGACGAAACTCTCATCAGCTGTT
>NC_051222.1:38643175-38660675 GCF_015220715.1 Pygocentrus nattereri | reverse complement strand
ATTCTGCCCTCAGTGATGATCTCTCAGGGCTCCACACACTGGGCTATAATGATATTCCATTGTCCCGGGAGACGGACCCACCCACCCAGCCGCCGGTGGAGTTTTGACCCAGTAGAGGAGCAGCTACCAGGGCAGGACCTCGACTTGAGCCCCAGGCTTCAGCTCGGCCTGCATCATTACAATGCAGCCAAACAGATACTGTCTGAAAAACACTCCACCCTTCTCCTCCTCTCTCTCTCTCTATCCCTCCATCCCTTCTTTCTTTCCACCCTTCTCCTCCTCTCTCGCTCTATCCCTCCATCCTTTCTTTCTTTCCACCCTTCTGTTCCTCTCTCTCTCTCTCTATCCCTCCATCCCTTCTCTTTCCACCCTTCTCCTCCTCTCTCTCTCTCTCTCTATCCCTCCATCCCTTCTTTCTTTCCACCCTTCTCCTCCTCTCTCTCTCTCTATCGCTTCTTTCTTTCCACCCTTCTCCTCCTCTCGCTATCCCTCAATCCCTTCTTTCTTTCTACCCTTCTCCTCCTCTCTCTATCCCTCCATCCCTTTCTTTCCACCCTTCTCCTCTCTCTCTCTCTCTCTATCCCTTCTTTCTTTTCACCCTTCTCCTCCTGTCTCTCTCTATCCCTCCATCCCTTCTTTCTTTCTACCCTTCTCCTCCTCTCTCTCTCTCTATCCCTCCATCCCTTCTTTCTTTCCACCCTTCTGTTCCTCTCTCTCTATCCCTCCATCCCTTCTTTCTTTCTACCCTTGTTCCTCTCTCTCTCTCTATCCCTCCATCCCTCTATCGCTTCTTTCTTTCCACTCTTCTGTTCCTCTCTCTCTGTCTCTCTCTCTATCCCTCCATCCCTCTATCCCTTTCTTTCCACCCTTCTGTTCCTCTCTCTCACTCTATCCCTCCATCCCTTCTTTCTTTCCACCCTTCTGTTCCTCTCTCTCTATCCCTCCATCCCTTCTTTCTTTCTACCCTTCTGTTCCTCTCTCTCTCTCTCTATCCCTCCACCCCTCTATCCCTTCTTTCTTTCCACCCTTCTGTTCCCCTATCTCTCTTTATCCTTCCATCCCTTCTTTCTTTCCACCCTTTGTTCCTATCTCTCTCTATCCCTCCATCCCTTCTTTCTTTCTACCCTTCTGTTCCTCTGTATCCCTCCATCCCTCTATCGCTTCTTTCTTTCTACCCTTCTGTTCCTCTCTCTCTATCCCTCCATCCCTTCTTTCTTTCTACCCTTCTGTTCCTCTCTCTATCCCTCCATCCCTCTATCGCTTCTTTCTTTCTACCCTTCTGTTCCTCTCTCTCTCTATCCCTCCATCCCTTCTTTCTTTCTACCCTTCTGTTCCTCTCTCTCTGCATCTCTCCATCCCTTCTATCTTTCTACCCTTCTGTTCCTCTCTCTATCGCTCCATCCCTTGTCTTTCTACCCTTCTGTTCCTCTCTTTCTCTATCCCTCCATCTCTCCATCCCTTCTTTCTTTCCACCCTTCTGTTCTTCTCTCTTTCTCTATCCCTCCATCCCTTCTTTCTTTCCACCCTTCTGTTCCCCTCTCTCTCTATATCCCTTCATGCCTTCTTTCTTTCCACCCTCCTGTTCCTCTCTCTCTATCCCTCCATGCCTTCTGTCTTTCTACCCTTCTGTTCCTCTCTCTATCTATCTCTCCATCCCTTCTTTCTTTCCACCTTTGTTTTTTTCTCTCTCTCTATCCCTCCATCCCTTCTTTCTTGGCACCCTTCTGTTCCTCACTCTCTCTCTATCCCTCTATCCCTTCTTTCTTTCCACCCTTCAGTTCCTTTCTCTTTCTCTATCCCTTCTTTCTTTCTACCCTTCTGTTCCTCTCTCTCTCTATCCCTCCATCCCTTCTTTCTTTCCACCTTTCTGTTTTTTTTTCTCTCTTTATCCCTCCATCCCTTCTTTCTTTGCACCCTTCTGTTCCGTTCTCTCTCTCTCTCTCTGTCCCTTCTTTCTTTCTGGTGTTGGTGGGTATTGGTGGAGTTGGGAGGAGGTGCTGGTGGGTATTGGTGGTGTAGGTGGTGCTAGGGGGGTGCTGGTGGGTGTTGGGTGGTGTTGGGGAGGTGCTGGTGGGTGTTGGTGGTGTTGGGGAGGTGCTGGTGGGTGTTAGGTGCTGTTGGGGAGGTTCTCATGGGTTTTGGTGGTGTTGGGGAGGTGCTGGTGGGTGTTGTTGGTTAGTTGGTGGTTTCTCTCTCTCTCTCTCCCCTTCTGTCTCTATCTATCTCTCTTCCCCCCCTTTTTATCTCTATCTCTCTCTGTCTCTCTCCCTCCCTCTTTCTCTCTCCCCCTCTCTCTCTTTCTCCCTCTTTGTCCCCCCTCTCTATCTATCTCTCTCTCTCCCTCTCTTCCCCCCTCTCTCCCTCTGTCTATCTCTCTCTCTCTGCCTCTCCCTTTTCTCTCTCTGCCACTGCCTCATTGTCCTTCCTCTCCCTGTCTGTACCTCTCTCTTCTTTCTCTCACTGCCCTTTCTCCTCCTCTCTCCCCTCCAGTCTCTTTCCCTCCTTAATTTATCCCTTTCTCCTTTATCTCTTGCCCTTTCTTCATTCTACCTTTTTCTCTTTGTCTCACCCCTTCTCCCTCCTACTTCTCTCCCTCTGCATCCCTCTCCCCTTTCTCTCCCTGTTATTCCTTCGTTTCCTACTATTTCATCGCTGTTTTTCTCCTCCCGTTTCGCTCGGCCTCGTTTTTCGCTCTGTTTATCGTTAAGCTTTTGCTTACTCGCTTCTTCTCACTCCGCTCTCCTCTCCTCTTCTCCCTCAAGGCTCCTCACTGTTTCCACTCTCTCTCCCTCTTTTACACACACACTTGTGGGTTCCCTCGTTCCCCGAGGTAAAGAGACACACGCAAATAACACCTTCTACTTTAGAACATGCAAACTCAGGAGACTGCCACGCCCTCCCGCTCAGACGCTGTTAGCCTCATGCAGAATCCATGAACCATGACCGGCCGAGTGCTCTTCACTGCTCTTCACACGTCTGTCCTATTTCTAATTGAATGTTCATCAGGGTTGATGCTGTTCGCACATGCTGAAGAAACGAATCCTGTTGAGAATGCAGAAAGGCTCACAGTCGCACTCATGGCAAAGAATTTTACGTGTACATGTCGCTGCTGTCGCATCTCTTCTTTCTTTTCTTTACGTGTTTCAGTTTTTGTCATAATCTGGAAAGGCCTGCTCCCCTTTACATTGCCTGTAAATATTATGATTAAGGGACTTTATGAAACGGCCCAAAATGACTTTTATATATATAAGCACGTGTATCTGTGTTCTAAAACAGAAACACAGGTACAAATATGTACTGTTCACCTACAAAAACACAGTTAACGTTCACAGTCGAACCTTAAAACCACTGCTGTACGTTTGTGGGACCATTTACATTATTTGTACCGTGATGAATGAAACATGTACCTGCACAGAACCTTCATTTCTAACCGTGAAGAAAAGTTCAGCCAGTTTATTGGGTTCGTTATCCACTCCTGAGATTTCGACCCTGTCAGGCTCTTTCTGAATCCTTGTGAAGTTACACTGGGAGGAGCCGACAAGCCATCAAACAAACCGGAGAGATGTCAGGACTGAAATTAGCCTTTATTAGCTAGTGGCTTTCATGCATTTATGGCTTCTGTTCCCGCTGACCTACAATGCTACAGTGATCTCTGTGGTGTTGATCTCCGCCAAGTAACAGAGAGCGTACTAGCGATGGCGTGTGAATACTCAAAGGTTCATTAGGTTTGTTTACTCTCAAGTGCTGTTGCTTCACAGTAGGCCAGCTGCACACTTTGTCTTTGGATGACTCAATGTCTTTTCACGTTTCGTTCTCAGACGCCCAGACTTTCTGCTGCTCAACTACAATTTATTGAGTTCTCTGTGATTGCCTTCCAGGCCAAAGCATGAGCTGCCACACACCATTATACACCCCCCACCGGCTTCACGGCCGGGCTGAGGTTTTTTCTTTTAGTATGAAGTGTTTTGTTTTCTCTGCACATTTACCAGAAACTTTCAATCGTTGAATCATCTATTCACAGAACATTGCTCCAGCAGAATCCAGGCCATCTTTGGCAAACTTGAGATAAGCAACAGAGTTGGTTTGCTTTCCCTTGGACACCACTCCTGTTTAGGGCTTGATAATGTGCCTCATCAACAAACCACAAATAACGTTATTCTATGATACATCTAGTGAAAGAATGGGCGATTACATAACGCCTTTACTTCAGCATCCAATCAGTAAACGTCCTCACTTCTTCAGCATTGTCTTATCCAGTTTATCACAAAGTGAAGTCTCCATAAACTCCACATAACTTAGGAATGCAGTTTCCTGAATGTAGAATCTCACTGTTTTCATTAACCCCCCTGGCAACCCAGGGGCCCCTTCTAGTGTAGAAGTTAAGATCATTTATGGCAAAATGTGAAGGAGCTTTGTAAACAAATTACAGCATTCTGCTGATTGACCTCCACAGGATGTAAGTGTTGGGAGAATAATATGTAAATAGTCATGAATGCACATGGTATCAGTTGCAAGAGTTGTCTACTGATCCACAGGACTCACCATCACTTGTTTGACTATTCTACGTCCTCATTTTCTCAGATGAGCACAACTAGGGGCAGTTGCAGCAATGCTGTTTTCCTTATCTCTTCTCTAACTGCTTGGCTGTGGGCCAAGGTCTTTAGAAACTCTTTCGGGAACCCTTCTCAGTCCACAGCGATTTTCCCCATGAGGTTCTCTAAACTCGTTAGGCCAGGCCATGTTGCACAGAGCTGATTTGAAGAGCAGGCAAGCAAAAACAGTGTATATAGGAAGGCAGGTCCAACCAAGCCAAATAATGTTAGGATATTAATTAAAAAGGGTCTCTGTGATAGTAACCCTCTTTGCGAATTCTCATTATCCTAGAGGTACTTTTTTCCATTTTCTTGGTGTTGTTCAGTAAATGCAAAGTACCAGAGATAAGCATTCAATTCACAGTTGGGTTCAAATAAAGAAACATAATAACTATAATTATCATTTGTTGCACAACCTTCCAGCAACACTAGAGCTGGGAGGCAAGAGGAGTACCGGTGGAGCTGTTGATCGATAATAATCATTGGCAAACTTTGGTGTTTAAACAATGCAGTTGCATTAGAAGGTGCACTTAATGGAATCTAATACAATTAATATTCTTGATTAATCTGATTTGGATGTCAGTATAAAGCCATGTTTAGCAGCCTGAACATTCTCCATAAGGCTCCTTCTAAAGAGTGAAAAAATTCGCTCCTGAGTGGCGCAACTGTGTAAGCATTGGCCCTGTCATCAGGAGATCGTGAGTTCAATCCCTGGTCATGCTACCGCCGTCTGTAGCTGGGGGTCCAATTGGCCTCACTCTCTCTGGGTGGGTAGGATGACCTCCCCCCATCACTCAATGCGATACTAGTCAGCGCAGGCGTCTGTTAGCTGACGTAACAGATCTGGTGGTTGACGCTTTCCTCCGAGCACGATCGACTGTCCAATGAAGTTGCATGAGCAGCAGTTCAAAAAGAAGTGGTGGTTGGTTTCGCAGGTCTCGGAGGAATCTTGTGCTGCCTTCACCCTCCTAGCACTGGTAGCATCGTGTGATTGGGGGAGTCCTAACTAGTGAGTGGGAAACGACTAAATCGGGTAAAAAAAAAAAAAAAAAAAAAAGAGTGAAAAAATATTACTTGATTAATCGTCAAAATAAATGCAAGTTTAATTGCAGGACCGAAGAATGTACATTGTCACTGTTTTGCATTGTGACTTTACAATGTCATTATGCATCATTGCACCAATTTAAGGCATCATAAAATATACTTTAAGTGTTATTTATTACATCTGTAATCAGACCACTTTTCAGGACTCATTCATGCTGAAATCCAGATAAATCCTAAAGGTTTGCAAATTACTTTGTCAAAGCTATCAACATCCTCAAGCAGGATATCTACAATAACAGTTCCAGGTCCTGTTTAAGTGATGTCTCCCTACCAGACACCATGAATGACTTCTTTACAAGACCTGAGGCTGGTAACAGTGAGGCAGCAAGAATGGTAGTGTTTCAGGCTATTGATCAGGTGCAGCTCCTGGCCACTGAAGATGCGAAGAAAGCTGCTGTTCCTGGTGGAATAGCTGGCTGTGCTCTTACTGTCTGTACCTACTAGACCTTACAGACATCTTCAGGATCTTTCTGTATCTTGCCTTCTGTACCAGCATACCTCCTATCGATCACCATAATACCAGTCCCCAGGGCACACCTGAAGTTACTGACCACTTCCCAGAATGACTAGTTGCCTTGTGCACTTACCCCTATCATTACAAAGTGCTTTGAGACCCATAACAAGCCCAATCTTCTGGCCATAAGTGACCCCTTCCAGCTCACCTGCTGCCCAGATCGACACTGACACTGCCTCCTCAACTCTCTATCTGGCGTTGACTCACCAAAAGAAGAAGAAAATGTACACAAAAAAGCTCTTTGGTGATTTCATCTCCCCCTTCAACACAGTCGTCCCACAGAGGCTGCCGGATTGAGCGCATTTCAACTGAGTAAAACACTTTGCAGTTTAATTCTGGGCATCCGGATGAATCAGCCTCAGAGCATGAAGAAGTTCACCACCAACTCCAAAGACCCTCAGGGCTGTGTGCTCAGCCCCCTCCTGTGCTTCTTATTCACCCACGACTGTGTGGCCACGCTCATGATGAAAACTGACATCAAGTTCACTGATGGCACTCATGGAGATGATATCCGATCAGTATGAATCAACTTACAGGAAAGAAGTGAACTGCTTGCTGCATGCTTTGCAAGAAAGAGCCTCTCTCTGCATGCTGACAACACCAAAGATCGGGTACTGGGTTTAGGACAAGTGGACAGATCTCGACCCACATTATATGGGCTGGTTGGCCATTGAGCCATTGAGACAATTACTAGCGCCCAGTACCTGGAGGACACCACCTAGTCCGCAAATGCAAACTACCTGGCTGGTGAAGATGGCACAATGGTGCATCTACTTCCTTAGTGGGCTCAAAAAGCCAAGTCCCTCGTTGTGTATCTATCATCAAAATTCATGGATATCACAACAGACACTTTGCCTGATACGCAAACCACAGTTCTTCTATAATACATCCAGTCCGACAATCACTCAATTAAATACAGACTAAAATCCAAGCTTTGCAATCTTTTGATCAACCTCCCAAGAGGAGAGGTCACAATTCATCGGTTAATCTTATCTGCGTCATCTTACCCAGACTAACACATTGTCTTAATAAATCCAAGATGACTTAGGAATGTTGTTTGCTGAATGTAGTATTTAACTGTTTTCTCCAAACCTGAATATCTCAGGTTTATTTCATACAAAGGCTTATTATTCAGTAAATGCATGGTCTTCAAAGCAAACTCTTTAGATTGCGGTATTTAGATTATCGAAGTGTGTAATAAAACCTGGCCTGCTAGTGGGTTTAAACCACCTGCCAGCCACTATTTCTGACTACGACTATTTCTTTAAGAACCTACTGGAACTTTCAGTAATAATGGCAGAATTTTGTAAACATCTTAAAAAGCATTCAGCTTAGTAGATCCGTGTAATGACCTGATAGGCTCAGCAAGACATAAGTGCTGGGAGATTTATTAGTGGAACAATAGGGAGGTCAAAATCACGCAGCACACCTATTTATCCAAGAACAAAGGAAAACACGGTCGATGCCAGGAAAAAAGAGAACAGAATTCTGTATAAACACTCAGACTGAGCAACACTGTGACAAGAATTAAAGTACAAACAGCATGATTGGGTATAATTGTGTGTGAATAAAGAGTGAGGTAGTGTGGCGATTAGAGGTCGGTGCAGACTGCTATGCTGAATGCTGATAAGCCAGTACTAAAGTCGTAACGATACCAGGATTTTGATTTTGATGGCGATATCAAGTGTCGTATCACAATTCTATACCAAAGCGATACTACGGCAAAAAAACGTGATACATATTCGGGGTATTCAGGGTTCCCATGTTGGCTGGTTGTTCGTGGTTTTCAAGGACCCCCCAGAATTTTGAATTTGAGACATTCAGGGGGTCCAAGAAGTTAATTAGGGGGTCCCGGACCCCTCAGGACCTCCTGCATTTCAGCCTTGAGTCAATGTTTATTTGACTGAGCACAGAAAAGTAAACTGTTGTAGCTTAACAAAGTACAGAATACAAAGTAGTGTTCGCCCATATCTTTAACACACACTCTAAGCCGCTTCTCCATCAGGGTCACGGGGGGTGCTGGAGCCTATCCCAGCGGTCATCGGGCAGAAGGCAAGATACACCCTGGACAGGTCGCCAGTCCATTGCAGGGCAGACAGACACATTCACTCATACCTAGGGGCAATTTACCATCTCCAATCGGCCTGACTGCATGTCTTTGGACTGTGGGAGGAAAACCATGGAGAACATCCAGACTCCACACAGAAAGGACCCTGGTCGCCCGGCTGGGGAATCAAACCCAGGCTCTGCCTGCTGTGAAGCAACAACACTACCCATCCCGCCACCGTTAAACATGCTGCTCCTGTTGCATATATGCAATGGATATATGTAAATGAGCTCTGCTTTGATTGGCTACTATATACTATATATATATATATACTATATACTATTGGCTATTAAAAAGCAATATGGGCTAAAACACTCCTTATAACTTCAGAGTGAATGGGCGGGGCTAAACTTTTGAAGGCTGAGTAAGTGCGTATAAGTGAAAGTGCTGGTTTTGTGACATCACATAAACATTGAATTTAAAAAAGGCCGTTCGTGAAGCTTAGTTCCCACATATGGACAATATGGATGATATGATTTGGAACTTTAACAGCGGAAATCAGATTTTTCACAATAAAGGCCACTGAACTTCTGATACTTCACACAACACAGGCCAGTACAGGGTGAGGCGTGGCTGGACGTCTGAAAGTCAGTCAGTCCAGAGCACTGTCTGAAAATGAAACACGAATGTTCAAACACATTTTACCAAAGAAAAGCCTAATTTGTTGTGTCTGGCCTGCCCTCATTACCAGACGAGCCAGTCTATCTACAGAGAAACAGGCCTAATGAGCTGCCAATCCACCGGCTTTCCTGATAAACAAGAAAAATCCCTAATAAAATGCGAGTTAGACAACAAACAGCCATCTACTCTGTGCTTCAGTGCAGTTTGCAAATATTTAAACATCAATTGATTAAAATAATTAACCAGCTGCTATTAAGAGTGTGCCGGTCTCAAGCCTTTCACCTTCTGTATTAACACTGAATGTTTCCACAAGGATAAACAGAGATATCTAATTATGCTATTTAGAGGAATTCCGGGATACCTGTGAATAACAGCAATACCAGGCAGATTATTCCGTATAATGGAAAATTCAATTTCCCCTATTTTTAAAACGGAAACAATTTGGTATACACGCTTAAGCAAGACAGCCCTTCAAGGGTTCTTTAGTAAAGATCATGGTGCTATACAGAACCATGAACACTCAAAGAACCATGTGTTTGCTTAAGTGGCTCCTTGCGTGGTGAGATGGTTCTTCAGATTGACGGAGACTATGTTGAATATGGTTTCATACCCAACTTTTTTGAAAAGGGTTCCATGTAGCACCACAAAGAGTTCTTCTATAGTTACAATGTCAAGCTTGTTATAATAGCAGGGCACTTTTAGTGCTATACAGAGCCCTTTTCAAATAGGTTCTTATTAGAACCACATGCTCCGTCAATCTGAAGAACCCTTTAATCATGCAAAGAGTTCTTTGAGTGTTCAAGGTTCTATACAGAACTATTTTCGTCACTAAAGAACCCTTGAAGGACCATCTTTTTAAGGGTTTATATAGCACCCTTTTGAAAAGGGTTCTATATAGCACCTGTCTGAATAGGGTTGTAGTACATAGCATCAAGCTTGTAACAACATAGGAACCCTTTTTGGTCCTATACAGAACCTTATGCAGCACATTCTCCATCAATCTGAAGAATTTCACCATACAGAGAACCGCTTAAGCATGTTCATTGAGTCTTTATGGTTCTATATAAAACCATTGTCTTGACTAAAGAACCCCTGAAGAACCATCTTCTTTAAGAGCGGCGTGTAAACAGTGTCGAAGTTATGTTCATATATGGAAGCTAAACTGCAAAAACAGCCTGTTATGAATTGTGTAACGTCTCAAAAACCAACCAAACCATTTACATGTAACCACCACATGTTCAGCAGTTTAGCCCCGCCCATTCACCACACTGAAGCTATAAGGAGTGTTTCAGCTCTGGGTTCTTTAAAGGGCACAATACAGGGCAGCCAATCAAAACAGAGCTCATTTACATGCATCAAGCTTATGGGCGTAGTAATAAAACCAGGCAAAATGTATAAAAAGAGGATGGAAAAATGGCCTAACACAATTCATTATGACTGTTTTTGGCCCATCAACATGGTGTGAATGCCTTCGGAGAAAAAAGTCCAATGCAAACATGTAGGATAAGGGCAGTGTTGGGGCGGTCACCCAAAAAAGTAATTTATTGACTCATTACTCCACTTCTTACTTTAATCTCTCCGTTCGACGGGAAACTCAGCAGCTGTTTTAGTGCGTTATTTAAGAAGAAAAAGCCTCTCAGTAGGTCTGTCAGTATCGCTGCTTCTCAACAAGACATGGCCCGTTATGCTGATTAAAACTATGAACGTCTGGCGCCGCTTGAAACCCAAGAAACTAGTCAGGAGAAAAAGCTGCCTCAAAATAAAATCATGATGGTTAAAGAGCTGTTTGTGAATGTAAATGGAGGTTTCTCTTTCTCAGCCCAGGGATCTCGGTCCAGTCTAGTGTTTAAGGTGCTTCATATTCACAGCCGAGGTCAGTAATCAGCTGGTATTACCTGGGTCGCAAACTACATTCGAGGACAGGCGCAGATAAAGGAAATGCATGGTTTAAAGCAGCACTATGTCATAGATTTTTGTTAAAACTGAAAGAAGTAGCATTTGGGGGCAGTCGTTGGGGGAGGTTAGAGAATCAGCCTTGCAACCAGAAGGTCGCCGGTTCGATCCCCAGAGCCGACAGCACGTGACTGAGGTGCCCCTGAGCAAGACACCTAACTCCCAACTGCTCCCCGGGTGCCGTGGACAGGGCTGCCCACCGCTCCGGGCAAGTGTGCTCACTGCCCCCTAGTGTGTGTGCTCACTAGTGTGTATGTGGTGTTTCACTGCACGGATGGGTTAAAATGTGAAGGTGAAATTTCCCCGTTGTGGGACTCATAAGTGTCACTTAACTACTGAGCAACGACAACAAAAAACACTAAAATATGGTGTGTGTGCGCTGCAGTGAGTCTGTAAAAGCTGAAATAATCATTTAAAAGTAAGAGGTACAGGGAGTTCTTTTGGACCATCTTTAATATTAACGTCACTATCCAATATCCAGCTCGATGTTTAGGCCCCGAGGGACCTCAAAATCAGCATCATACTGATGAAGATGTGATGACAGCAGGAGATAATTCGCTGACATCCTCAGAAGACCGAGTTCTCTTTGAATTCTCTTTCAACATTTCAGATTCGTCCAATTTTGGCGGGCTGAAACACAAACAACGCTACAAAATGTACTTCCGCATATTGCATTTAATTACATATTGCTACCACAGAGGTCCCCAAATCCCAAAATCCTACATAGTGTTGCTTTAAATCAGCGGAATCCAATCTTTTCCACAAAGGACCGGTGTGGGAGCGGGAGCTCACCTGATTCCACCTGTTTAATCAATCGGTCAGCTTTCCAATGACTGATGAGGTCAGCTTCGGCTTTGGTGGAACAAAAACTTGCCCGACCGTAACTTTACAGAAGGAAAAAAGGAAAAAAAAAGGAAGAAAACTTTACTTTTAATGTAAGTCAATGGGATCAGACATCCAAGTAGTTTTGGGTCATTTGTTTTGGTCCATTCATCTTGAAATTTCTGCACAATATAAAGATGATCAGATTATCCTTTATTTAATATATTTGCACATAGTATAAGTTTTCCTACATGGATCCCTCCTGTCTCTGTTCACTTTGTTATACTATTGATATTATTTCAGTTAATTTGTTTTTGTTTGTTTTGTTGTTTTGCTCTGTTTGCCTTGTTTTTAGTATTTACACAACAGTTAGTTCCAACCACGTGAGCTGACTGGTTGAGGAGCGTTCTAACTGCTGTTATTTCACCATAACATCACAGGTTTTTCGCAAACACTGCATCACTCCACTGAGACGCTGTTGCTAAGCAACAGCTCTGACACCTGTAGGAGTCGCTCAGGCCATTTGAACATTTTTACCTCTTACTTTGACCACAAACAGAAAACAGACACTGTTAAGACCACATCTGACCGACAGCCGATTTGGTCGGACTCTGAAGACGAGACGACACTAAATTCCAAACTGTCGTCACCACTGAGCAGCTTTTCAGTCGGCAGCTGTGACAGAAGAACAGCTGAACAACCTGGAATCAGCCAGAAATGAACCCAACACCATTCGCCAAACTAAACGGGCTGTAAGAAGCTTCACAGACCGGCTGGAACAAAACAACATTAATACTGATCTGGAGAAACTGAGCAAACTGAGCAGAACCTGATATTGGCTCAGTTTTACGGCTCAGTCTGATTTGGTCCGACTCTGAAGATCAGACCACACATTTGGCGAATGGTGTTGGGTTCAACGGTTCAATATTCCCCCTAATCATTCAGCCCCCTCCCCCACCCCGCCACAATAGATAGAGGTAAATGATCATTAAAGGTCAAAAAAATTATCCCGGAGAAGCAAGCGTACAAACAAGTAAACAAGCAAGACCAACCAAACCACTGGAATCCAACACAGATACGGACTGGGGTAATTTCCAAAATTTTCCCAGACCCACACACAATGAGTGTGTGTGCAATGATGAGGCATGGCATGGCTAGGAGAGTAATTGCTATGATTAAACCCCCTGTTGAGTTCACTCCTCTCTCCGATTCACGCTCTGCGCTACAGACACAAACAAACACACCACACTCATCAGAGCTGCACACACAAACACGCACGACTTCCAGCCCAACTGCGGGTTTTACCCTCAGCCTCGACCTTGACCTCAGCGTCCGAAAGACCCGCTTTGGCCGCCTTTACTTTTTAAATAAAAGCTGCAGTTCTGGGGAAAGAGCATGTCCACAGGGAGAGCAGCTCAACGTTCCCACAGTCACACGATGTCCATGTTTACTCTTGCTGGGGAGATCTGGACATTTTTTGAGGTTGATAGGATTGATCTGGCTCTGAGGTCAAGATTCGATTCTATTTCCGTCATTTTTCCGACACTGGGCACAATTTTATACCCTACTCTGATGTAGTCCATCAACCAAGTCATGTCTGGAGTCCAAATTTAGCTTCTTTTGTTTAGCGCTGGAGCTCAATAAGAAGTCAATAGTCACCCAAATCTTCCTCATAAAGTCTTCCCCAAAACTTCTCTCAACCACCTCAAACGTCCGGCTCTTAACTGAGGTCACGTGGACTGCGGTACGACTCCCCGCAGACCTCAGCTCCACTTTGCGTGCTCACAGTTCACGTGATTACGTCTGTGATTCCTGCTGTTTCAATTTGTAAGCACATATTTTCAGATTAAAACATTAAAGCTGAACAGCATTCGTGGGAACATGATGTGCTCTTTATTGTTAGATTTCTCTTAAACTTGTCCTGCATCACAGCAGCTGCATTACATAACACTCACATCTGCAAGAGTCACAGAAAACAAGCCTGTAACACACCTTACAACACCTTTACATGTGACACCACCTCCAAATCCCCAGGGCTTCCCAGTTACCTCAATATCACACAATCCCATTTCTTATTTTTACCCCCTATTCCTTGTTTTCGAGTGTTACCCCTTGGTTGGCTGGTTAGTGTAGTGGGTAACACTTTTGCCTTCTACGCTGTAGACTCGGGTTCAATCCCCCACCTGGGTAAACACCCTACATTAAACCAATAAGAGACCTTGGGCAAGACTCCTAACACCGCCTTGGCCTCCCTGTGTAAAATGATCAAACTGTAAGTCGCTCTGGATACGAGCGTCAGCCAAATGCCATAAATGTAAATGTTCCTGAGCTACAGGGCAGTGGTTGAGATCTTCCCTCTAATAAAAGAGCATCACTTCATTAACAGCTACTAGCGCCTCTGTAGGCGACCCTGCCCGTCTGCAGGGACAGCAGAGGAGGGGGAAGTTCAGCTCCTCACTGCTGGGCTTTAGTTACATTTAGGGATCATACGCCTTCAAAGAGGGTGGCAATTATTTATGATCACCCCCCCTAATTCTTCAGTGTTATGAAGCCAAAGTCAGATATTCTCGATTCTTGTTTGAATTTTCCCGTTCCGCCTTAAATGGTTACATTAACTGCTGCTCCATTTAAGGTGGAACAGAAAAATTTGAACAAAACGCTGGAGAATATCTGACTTCAGCTTCAAATCACTGAAGAATTAGGGGTGGGTGATAATAAACAGTTCCACCTTAAATAGTGCAGCAGTTAATGTAACCGTTTAAGGTGGAACGGGAAAGACATTAGCACATTATTAGCAATCTTTGTGCTTGCTATGAGGAAAAGGACCATAATACACTGAAACAACGTTAAACTAAGATAAAACAGTGGTTGTTCACGTTTGTGGGTTTCTTTGGCTTCTTGTTCTCCGTCTCGCTGGTTTCTCTTTTTTCTTCATATCTCTCTGTTTAAAGTATGTGAAAAACCTCCGTTTGGAGGGTCATGTAGCCCTTACACTTCGCCCCTGCCCCTCTATCTCAACGAGAATCGGGACACCCGACCCCTAGACGTGAACGGTCAAAACGGGGGGATAGGGCTGAGTGGTAGTGGTGAGGGGTCAGTTGGGATTGGGCCTAGGTCAGTCATGCCGCTACATAAGTACTTATCTAAATAGTCGGATATACTGATGAAGTTTTCACAACTGACTGAAGAAGAGAAGCATTTGGCTGACGCTCTTATCCAGAGCGACTTACAGTTTGATCATTTTACACAGGGAGGTGAAGGTGGTGTTAGGAGTCTTGCCCAAGGACTCTTATGGGTGTAGTGTAGGGTACTTACCCAGGCAGGGAATTGAACCCTAGTCTACAGCAAAGAAGGCAGAGGTGTTACCCACTACACTAACCAACCACAGTGAGCCTCTAAAGCCACGGAGTTCTGGTTCCGGTTGTGTTTAGCATATAGCACATGTGACGGATCAGACAAAATACTTTTCCTATAAGCTGTAAAAGCATTGTCCCTACAATTCCTCAGTCTAGACATTACAGTCCTTCGTTTCCCCAGTACAGCTGTACCATGTTATCGCAAAGTACTGCTTCACACTCTGATGAGAAATGCAATCAACGGACACTGTGAACGCAGTCTGGGCTGAAAACCCACTGCTCCAAAGGCTGCTGTAATTTCCCTCTCCTTTTACCATTGGACTGTAGGCTTCATTGTAGCTGTTACATTCCCTCAAACAAAAAAGGTGCTGGACTTACTTATAAAGGCGATGTCGAGCGGCTCCACGCAGCCGTGTTAAGCAGCTTTTAAGACCCTTGATGGAGTAACATGTCCTTGATAAATCTGAGTAAAATCACTTGGACTGATTATTTTAATGCATTACCTAAAATCACAGGTCAGATTTACTTCAAAATGTGTTGCCAAGTGGTTTCGAGCTTTTAAGATGCTCAGTTGAGTAATATCACTGGATAAATGGCATCTTGTCAGGTGAATTCATCGTAAATCTAGTCGAAATATCCAATATTTGCCATTTTGAGATGGTTGTCCACTTATTATGAGATTATTTAGCTTGTAAAGTGCAAGCCCATTTCTTAAAACAAGCTAAATGATCTGCCAACATAGCGAGATCGTTTTACTTTCTGAAACCGCTTAAAACAAGTGATGCGTGTCTAGAAACGAGGTCCATAATCTTAAATTAAGCTTAGAGCAATCTCAACAGGAGAAATATTAGATTTTAGTGCCTCTAAGATTTTATTTGACAAGACACCATTTTTTGCAGTGATCTACTAGAGGTGGGTCTTCTTCTTCTTTCGACTGCTCCCTTTAGGGGTCGCCACAGCGGATCATCTGCCTCCATCTTGCCCTATCCACTGCCTCCTCTACTTTTACACCAAAACTATCTATTAGAGGTGGGTGATGGGGCAAAAATAAAATATATGATACTTCAAGACATTTTTCATGATAAATGATATGATATGATCGGTACAAACAAGCAGAGCAATGCGTTTAAAAATACTATAAAAACTGTCAACACAGTGATTTTTATTTAGTATTTGGCACTAAATCCAGTTAAATGGGAGAAATTTTGCTCTCCTTATAATGAATCATGCAGTTGTTCAGTGTCTACAAGTACTGATGATATACAGCATATGTTATATGTCGCAGTTGTTGGAAGAAAATCTTCCATCTCCAAAACGGTGACTTGACAGGAGAAGGAAAAAACCCACTTTATTTTTAACGTAAGTCAATGGGACCAGACGTTTTTGCAAGTCATTTTGGGCCGTTTCTTTTAGTCCATTCATCATGAAATTCAAGTAGAATGTAAAGGAAAAGAGGTCTTTTCAAATTATGTCAAAAACTCAAAAATGACAAAAATTGAGATTCGGTCAAGTTATTACAACAGTCGGGGTCTCAGTATTGGAATCGGTGCTACTCAGCTTAAAAGAGATGGTTCTTTAACAGTTCTTTAGTAAAGACAATGGTCCTGTATACCATGAACAGTCCATTTTCATGCTTAAATGGGTCCTTGCGTGGGGAAATGGTTCTTCCGAACATTTCGTATATGGTTCTATTTATAGCACCAAAAAGGGTTACTGTTATAATGTCACACTTGAAACAATAGAAGAACCCTTTCTGGTGCTATATAGAAAAAAGGTTCTATATAGAACAGTCTTTAGTAAAGACAAGTTGCATGCTCAAATGGTTCTCTGCATGGTGAAATGGTTCTTCAGATTGATGGAAAACGTGTTGTGAATGGTTCTATATAGCACCAAAAAAGGTTACTGTTATGTCACACTTGAAACAATAGAAGAACCTGTGTTTTGGTGCTATATAGAACCGTTTTCAAAAAGGTTCTGCATAGAATGACACTTTCCATCAACCCGAAGAACCATTTCACCATTCAAAGAACCACTTAAGCATGCAACTTGTCTTTACTAAAGACTGTTCTATATAGAACCTTTTTGGCAAATGGTTCTATATAGCACCAGAAAGGGTCCAGCTATTGGTTCAAGCTTGCCATTATAACAGTAACCCTTTTTGGTGCTATACAGAACCATTCACAACACGTTTTCCATCAATCTGAAGAACCATCTCACCATGCAGAGAACCATTTGAGCAGACCTGATCTTCAAACCCCTTGAAGAACCATCTTGAGTACCAAAAGTGTAGGGCAGTGGGGGAAGGCAACACAAAGAGGGTGAGGAAAACAAGTCACATAATGCAACTGGTCGGTTTTTGAGGAACTCTGACAGCTGGACTTATATGGCTGCTGTCGGAACAAAACCTTGTATCTCATTTTTTTACGTTTTC